>NC_049995.1:5577324-5621579 GCF_000003815.2 Branchiostoma floridae
TGAGGGCCATCTTTGCCAAGAATGGGAAGGGAAGTGACTGGGATGAAAGGTTGGGGTTAGGCAACCCGGCAGCTAGTGGGGAAGTTAAAAGTTATTTGAAGGCAGTTACAGCAGAGCAGCTCCGACAGGGCCTGGCGCCACAACAAGCTAAACCGGTTTTTTTGTCAAAGATTATCACTTTGTGTGGTTATATTGTTCGGTCCATCGAGGGCGAAAGATCCCCAGTGAAAAAGTTCATAAGAGCCCGGGATCAGGCAATCTTCAAGACAGTATTTTTCGCGGGGGACAGAGTGGCTGACTTGATGAGATGTAGAACGGAGCAAGTATATAGGTTGTCGTCCGGCGCTCTGTTATTCAATCATGTGTGGGGGGAAACACTGAGGGACGGAAGAGAGAATATTTTCTCCTTAGAGAGGACAGGGGACCCCGACTCATGCCCAGTGGAAGCTGTAAATTTCTATATCAACATGGCGGAGCATTTAGGGATTGCCCTGAAAGGTGGGTTTCTTTTTCGGGCGACTTCCAGAGAGGGTTTGGTATTGGAGGATCACCCTACCACTTCAGCAGTGGATGAGGCCTTTAAAAGGTACATGCAGAAAGCAGGTATATACGAGGGGGAGAGGCTGCATGGGGCTAGGGCTGGTTGCGCCATATCTTTGCACATGGCAGGGGCGACAGACGAACAGATCATGTCCCATGTGGGCTGGTTTACTAAGAGTACCGCCTCGCACTATATGAAGATTGCGAAGGTGTTGAGGCCAGGGGGAGCCACCGCAAAGTTGGCCTCAGAGGAGGTAGCAAAGGCGGTCGAGGACTACTCGACCCGAAACAACCTCTTGGATTTAACCCCGATTTTGTAGTGCAAGGCGGGGGGTTAGTCAAATGGGGCCAGCAATGTCTGTCGTAAGTCGATTGTAGAGTAAAACCGCTCGTTTTGCAAGGCAACTAGGAAAATGCATTGTGTTGCAACTCATAGGTTTTCTTACGTTTTCTTTTGGTATGAATGTAATATTCTACGAAAATGTTTGGGCTCCACCGTTGTTTCGCTAAGGTGTGGTTAACATACATTTGTTGATGAATAGAATGGCAACGCTGTGCAGCCACGTTATGTAAGAAGTGGATTAATAAAGCAAAGTGAACAAGTATTTCATAAGCGTCGTTTTTGGGTGTATATGGGCGAAAGAGATGGAAGGAGAATGACAGGTCATACCGAATGAAGTGATGGAGGAAGGGGATGAGAATGGGTTAGTGAGGGGATGATGAGAGAGGGGTATGGACGTGAAAGTAGGGGAATTAGGTATTTGGGCGGCACCGTATGAGGACAAGAATGGACGGGTAGCGCGACGGAAGCGCTGTCCCCATTACTCATACGGATGATCCAATGTGTGCGCAGTGGGTATAGGTTACTATTCCCATTGCGCACTGATTGGATTAGACTAATGAGTACACCTGTTCATACCATATAAGTACACGAGGGGCGAAGTGCCCACTGCCAGTACAGCGGACTCGTCCGACACTTGCCGGAGGAGCACGACGGAGACTGACGAAGGAGGTTAAGGAAGGAGTGGCGGACAAACAGGGGCATGTTTGGTAAAGCATGAGTTTCTTCCCACCCACCCACCCACAGTCTTTATAGGCTATGAGGACGAATCAGGCTCCGTTGCGCGACTTCGGCGCTGTCCCCATTACTCATACGGATGATCCAATGTGTGCGCAGTGGGTATAGGTTACTATCATGGTTCTAGCCAGCGCCTGTCCTTCCGTCCTTTGACGGAATTTTGCAGCTGGGGACAGATACAAATTTTGCCCATTTTATCATGTGATGGACAAAAATCGTCATAAAGATATCAATTGAACCAAGCTGAGTCTACCAGCAAAATTTGCCCCTCAAAATAAAGGAAATAACATTTCACAGGGTCTATATTTCAACATTTTTCCCGAGGAGCATACTCCTGGCCCCCCTGGGATCATTGCACCTTTGAAAGGCTTTCCATTCAAAATTACGGGGACGGAAAAAAGTTCCAGGCTGGCTAGAACACTCAGGTCCCTATTTGAATCTAAGTGAATCATATGTTGCTAGACAGGAAAGAGAGCAGCTCTGTTTGTGAACTTTACTTACATCCACTGTCCTCCGCTACAGAAACGTCTGCGCTGCCACCGCTGCCGCCACTGCCCGCCACCGCCTCCAGACGGGACGTCACCACCTCTAACCGCTTCACGATACCAGCAAGGTCGGACGACATCGTGTAAAACTGTAGAGAAAAAGAGAAAGACACTGGTTAATAAGTTAGGAAAGCTATGGGACAAGCGATCAGAATGATGCTGTTGTTTAAAATGCTAGAATGAGTAGAAAACAAAGTTTTTACCGCTAAAATTAAATGTCTAAAGCTACAATTTGTTCCCCCCCCAAACTATTAAAATTACCATTTTATACAATATAAAAATTCAATGTTTTATTGAGTTTTAACATTTAATTTATTCGCCGCAGTATCAGAGGACTATAGCTACCCATGTTTGGAATCCCCTTTGGGTTCCAACCAAGCGTGTCAAATTTCAATAGAAATGAAAAATTATCAACTGTATTATGTACATGCATATGAGTCACAGAGTTGCAAGCCAATTTTTATTAATAATTATACAAAAAGAATGCAGACAACAGTTTTGAATATATATCTAGAAAATGTTTGAGACATCCAAATATACTATATTACATGCTCAAGAATCTCATAAAATACCCTCAGACAAATAAAAATGCTGATGTTGTGCTTTCATCCCATGGCCATTGATTCATTTATATTAGTTATCAACTGTCAGATATTGAATAATTGTTATCATTAAGCTTAAGCCAAAAGATAGATAAGTTATATTGTAGATAACTTGAAATATTTTCTAGTTTGAAATACTTATCATTATAAACTACACTGTACGTAACCTTCTGCTCTGTAGCTACATTTATAATGACAATTCTAACAGTAACACTAATACAAGTCCTAAAACACTTGGACAACGCTAAAGGCCTATACGTGAACTTAAACTGAAGAAAAAGTGATAACTTAAAGCGTAGCACATACAAGTTGTTTCATAATCATAATAATCATGTACATTGTATACCGTAACATCATGCCCATACCTAAGCATTTGCAAGTGGCATTTACAATATCAGTGTGATATTATACTGATAATTACACTGATATTATTTGATACAAGTTGTAAAGAGATAGATAGACAAATGCATGTGGATATATTGATATGTTAGAAAGAAAACACTTTTACAGTCAATCGTACAGAGGCAGTTTAAGTGTTGTAGGATTTTAAAACGCTAAAGTGAGTATGATACTCTACCAAACAGATGTCTTGTTGTGAAATAGACCTTTGTTGTGAGTATCGTCCCTTCACAAGTTTTGACATACTGAATCAGGCCCAGGTTCAGGTCCGAACCTGGACCTGAGCCACTGGACCTGAACCGGACCTGGACCTGAATTTTCTGTACCGGTACCCACCCCTAGCGACCACCATGCAGACCCTCTAGTGTACTAATCTCCAAGCAGATCCACGGTGGCATAATATAGTATCAAACCCACTGTAGAATCTGCATTCATTCGGCTTCACAAAAGGCTATTAACATCCAATTGTTGCCTAATCAAACTGTGCTTGCTGTGTAGGTGTTAATTGCCCTCCTTCCTGTTTGGCGCGGATTTCCTACAGGGATGTGCGCGGGTCAATGAAATTATCCAATTAAGATACAAATTGCTCGTAAAATCATTAGCACCTCGGATATTCATGTAGCTGTTAATATAGCACAGGGAGGGGCAGAGACACCTTTATTCAATAGAAATGCTCCTCCCTGTTCGAGTAAAGGCAGATCTCCAGTGCCCATTTGACTCCCTTTGGCCGGCTATACTCCTTGGCCAGCTTTGATACTACATGTGTATAATATATGGCACCGTAGAATCTGCTTGGAGATAATAGTGTACTACAAAAAGCAGGCAGTGCAGACAGAGAAAACTCAAACCCTTAGACACATACTGGTATCTCATTTCTTCTGCGTCCACTCTTAACGCTGTCCGAAAACGTGCGGGGGTCAATGTCGCCTTCCTCCAACATGGCGTCAAAACTCTAACCAATCACATTGCAGGAGGGAAAGATGGCGGAAGAAAAGAAATGAAAATTTATAGGAAGAACAGGATAGCTTTTAGGATGTGCGTATAGAAGCCAGTCAAAATATAGTGCAAGCTATAGCTAAAAAGTATAAGGAAAGTACATGCAGAATAGAAGAAGGAATACTTTTTTAGTCAAAACATTGATCAGTAAGCATACAAATCAAGTGGCAAATTGAATGTACATTATGGCATGAATAATTTAGGAAGAAAAATTAAATTTGTTGTGCAAAGAAAATTACTACTACTTATACTATAGATGCATTCTCTGATCAGAAAGCAAGGCAAAGTAATTTGATGAGTGCTATCATAGATGATTTTCCAAAGCTCCCATATGAACCATTAATGGTTAAGTTGCCAGAGTTTCAGACCAATAAGATGTCAAGAGTTTGACCACTGACCTCGAACAGAAGTTGCCCCTACTAGTACATGTACCTTCTAGGTTTTGCTACTCTCCAAACAGAGGTTCGGCTCTGGCTGTTTTATGACCTTTCTTTCAGTAGTTTTATCAGGCTTTCTATTTTACACTCTTTCTTGATGTCTCACGGCCACAAGACATAGAAAGCAAGATAAAAACGACCAAAAAAAAACACGTCAAAAAACAGTCAGATCCTAACCTCTGCTTGAAGAGTAGGTTTGTAATTCCCATGCTACACACATTCAACACTGTTTACTTCTAGGGATTATAATACACGATCCTCGTTATAACCGGGTGGTACCAAAGGGTTTTACTTTTAAGTTTGAAAGAAGCGTTTGTATGGGAGCCATGGAAAACCAACTAGGATGTCACATAGGCTAAGAGAAAATCTGTATCGTGTATGTGCAAATTTTAAAGAAAAGACTGAAAGTGCAAGGACAGGAAAGAAAAGAGCGAGCACCAGTTCCAACTGCACAGCGACTTTCTCCAACCGCTCCGAGATGCGTAACAACTTTTTGTTCTCCATGGTTACGACCAGCTCTTAACCAATCACAAGCTCGGATTCTTATACACAAAAGGACAGGGAAGAGTCTCTAGGGGAATGATAGATAAGGAGTGAGTGAGTGAAAGAATACAGAGCAAACGATTTTTCAAAGAGATGCTAAAGAAAATAACAAAGTTATAGGAAGGAGGAAAAGGAAAAATTGTCAAAAAACTAGGAACCAAATTAGCATTACTGGAAATATCTTCACAGATGTTACTGACATGCAATAAAAAATCTTCTCAAGTCAAAATAGCATTGACCAAGAAATGGACACACGACTTCCAACTAATCATAGTAAAGCAAAACACAATGATATATAGTGTAAATGTTATGCATATTATTGGCCTCCAGAAAAAAACAAGCTTAGCTACTACATAGGCATGTAATAGAATGCTTACTATTCAAAACTACTTCAAATATTACTTGATACTTAAAAAAACTGTGCTCACGGAGCAATGAAATTCAACACTCTGAAATCACATATAATGTAGTTGTAGAAAGATTTCTAGCATCAAAAGTATCAAATACTAAATAGAACTGTTCATCCAATTTCACTGTCACAATATATAACCCAGTGACACAATTGCATGTGCAGTCAAAATTTCTCCAAAATTACACAGTAATACTACAAGTATAAATGTATCGCCCAACCTGGAAGATTTTCCTCTCAAAACCAGCCTTACAAAATCACGTTTGACAGTTGATACAGGAATAAATCGAGATTTCACAACCACAACCGACAAGTCCACCACAATGGTCCCCTCCAACAAGGCCCTACTGCTAAACATAGAACACAAGAAAACAGCTGGGACTTAAAATAGCCGTCAGCGACAGTTGTGTCATTTGGGCTGGGTCTGTGTGACTGATAGGTCTAATATGTTCTACCGTAGGTGTGGAAAATTTTTGCCATGGATCGGTGACAGTTGATCACGTAAGCACTGCCAAAAGTGACTGTTATGTCTAGTACGTAGATTCTAGTAAGCTTAAGTATGAGGCCATATGGCAAAGCAATATCTTGTTTTCTAACAACATGCAGGCTGTCCATAAAAACAGTGGTGACGGTCTCATTGATGAAACCTAAGTAATGACTAATAAGCTTGGCATGTTTTCTCATATGTTATTGCCAAAGTTTGACTTGTTTATTTATGGAAGGAACCAAGCCTATCACAAATAAAAGAACACTGAAATCTATATCATAACTATAGAAATGAAATTATCATTATTTGCAGTGGTTGACGGCCTTTAAAAAATGGCATAACTGCAATTTTTGTGAGGTAAAAGAGAGGATATGGCATCATCATGTGTGACTGTCCTTTTCCAATTGATGCACCTGTTACCTACTAAGGGGGTGGCGGTAACTTGTATATTACTGTAAGTCCAGTTATTTTGCAGATTTCATATTACAGCTAGAAACAATTCGTAGTATAGTAACAAAATAGAAACGCATATTATTACAGTAACTATCAAAATTTTGCACTTGATAAATTTCTGCTAAATCCGTGACAATAAAACCACCATGAACATTTCAAGACTTACAGTATCATGGTACAGCTGCTTTATGCTAATCACTGATGACAAGGCTTGATATGTTTTATTATATTTCAGCCATACATAGTATGGTGAAATATATTGTATTCGTAATGTTTCTTCTTTCTTTCTTTCTTCTTCTTCTTTCTCCTGTCAAATCTTCAAAGTAATTCATCTCCGCCGTTCCTGGACCGAATGACCTGAAATTTGGCGCAGGGGTAGAATGGGCCAATACCTTGATGTTTTTTCTCAGTTTTTTCATATCTGCCTCTAAAATGATTTTATTGAGATTTTTTGGTCAATTTTAGACCAAAACTGTATATTTTGGCCCCTGTACCCTGGTATTACAACCAAATGAGCTGAAATTTGACAGAGATGTGCCTTGATAATGCCCCCATATAAATTCAATAACACTTTTGGTGTACAGTACAACAAAATGCTTATTTTTGCGATTTTTTGACCAATTTTTGACCAAAAAAGGACACTTTTGGCCCCTGTACCCTGGTATTACGACCAAATGAGCTGAAATTTGACAGAGATGTGCCCTGATAATCCCTTCATATAAATTCAATAACACTTTTGGTGTACAGTGCAACAAAATGCTTATTTTTGCGATTTTTGGCCAATTTTTGACCAAAAAAGGACACTTTTGGCACCTGTACCCTGGTATTACAATTAAATGACCTGAAATTTGGTATAGATAGGCATTAGATACTTGGTAACAAGATTCAAGTAAAATTTTTGACATAAACAACTTTAAAATGATTAATTTTGGAACTTTTCTGAGGGGAAATTTGTTTTCTTTTGGCCTCCTGACGTGACCTTCCGTGACCCCGCACAGAGCCACACCTGTGCGCGTCAGCCGGAGAGTTAATTGAATCAAAGACCTAGCCAATCAGCGAAGAGGAGGCCAAAGGCTAATTAATATTCATAAGCGGGGCCTCATGATCCCGCATATAGCAGTGTTCCCGCCAGGGGGAGCCAAGCCCGCCTAAGGCTCTCGCATTTTAGACTATTCAGAAGGCTTTATATTGTATCAGTTCTTAGGGGCATATCTATGATAATCGCAGCAGTCACTTAACTTCTCTTCAGGAGTTTAGCGTAACACTATTTCAGGTCAAACCGTCAAAGGCAACTAAAAACAAACTTTAACGTTACTGAGTTCAACAGTACTTATAACTTGTTATCCGAAGTTGAAACGCTAGCGATGGTATTTTTGCTGCGCTGTTAGCTCCGTGCGACTGTTGTTGACGGTCTTATAACGGTATATTTTGCACCCCTGTACCCTGGTATGAGTAACATTTGGTATAGATAGGCATAAGATAGTTGGTAAAATGATCCAAGTGAAATTTTTGGCATAAAGTACTGTAAAAGGCTTAATTACAGCACTTTTTTTGGGGGAAATTGGTTTTCTTTCGTTCTCCATGCCATGACCTTTCGGACGTTCACCCCACAGAGCCGACATCTGCACCTGCGTCTAGCCGGCAGGAAGAGTTAATTCAATTAATGGTTCAGCCAATCAGCGAAGAGGAAAGCGAAGGCTAATTAATATTCATAAGCGGGGCCACACAATACGTTAACTTGAAGACTCAGGCCGTACAGACTTCTCGCCAGGATTTTTTCAAAGCGTCGGACAGGGGTCCGGGGGCCGCCGAATGTCCCTGGCGGGGTCCAGGGGCAGGGCCACTGTGGGGGGGACCCAGGTGGGAGAGGCCCCCCCGGAAGCTCTTGCATTTTAGACTATTGAGAAGGCTTCTTTTATCAGTTTTTTTAGGGCCATATCTACGATAATCGTAGCAGTCACTTACTTCTCTTCAGCAGTTTGACTTTAAAATATTTCGGGTCAAAGCTTCAAAGACAACTAAAACCTCATAAACAACAAACTTTACTTAGCTCAACAGTATACAAAAATATTGTACGGGTTGCCATCCTTAGTTGAAGCGCTTATTTATAGCGCTAGTATCTTCGCTGCGCCGTTAGCCGCCGTGCGACTTTTGTTGACGGTCTGATATCCCTACGTCGCCGCCTCGCTGATATTCCCACGGACATGTTTCAAGAAAAATACCCAGCAAAAAATGCTGTTCTGCGTCAAATTCTATTCTATAAAACATGTGGGACTCAGTGTTACAGTCTAAATATTTTGTAGAAGCACCGCTGTAGGAAAGAAGGTCCAAGCAATGTAAAACATCACGTAGCATGAAGTTCGCTGTCAACTGGCACACAGCACATGACTGTTTGAAACTCTAAGTCTAATCAACAGCCGTGTTTGATTGATAGCCGGCGGTCCTTTGATGAAGTCGGCGAAAGGTGCGTTAGTTAGAAAATCTGCGTTTAGTTTTGATACGTAATTATAAGTTAAACAGTAGAGAGAATGATTATTTTCTCATCAATATTTCTCTTCAGAATTACTTGAACTTAATTGTACATCTAAACAATTGGCTTACCTGTGCAATGTTTATATGATTAATGATCAGTGTACTGAAATCATGTGTAACGTATGGCTCCTAGTCAATAGATCAGCATTTTCTCTATAGTGACCACCTGTCTATAGTGGCCACATTTCCTAGTGCTGTTGTTGTTTGACATAAACTTTGAACATTTAAATTGTAAGTAACTTTAAACTGCCAGAGTTTCAGCCCAATAAAACACTCTCAGCGCCAGGGTATGAACAGACTGACCAGACAGACGAAAATAAATCCTCGAACAAGGTTCAATCGTATCTTCCGGGTCTGGCAGGACTGAGTTGTTAAACTAAAATAAGAATAGGCTCGATGGCTGATTGCATACAAAGTAAAACAGTTTAACAGTTTTACAGCTTGAAGAAAACAAACGCTCCTACAGTACCTGCACCTGCTTGATAATTATTAAATCGTATGCCCTACTTGAATAAAAAAAGTTCACTGCAATAATAAATGTACCCACATCACAAGGAGCTTATACTTTTTTAAACTTACACCTAGTTATCGTACTGAAAATTGTTAATGACATCACATGAAGTCATTCAACAATTTTCAGTCATGATGAAAATTTTCTGAATGGAAGGTGTGATTATTGTCATTTTCTGAAAAATAGAAGCAAGCTCTGTTTTTACCTGGAATCAATTCACAATACCAGTCCACTTTGGGGGATAATGTACTGTTAAGAGGATGTTCCATTTTTGCGCAGGGGTGATTTGGAACAGTCCAATGTTGCGTGGAAAGGGGTATGGCTGAAATATGCTGTATTTGCTCTTAAGCAAATGTCGGCCTTTCTAGTTTCTGTGCTTTTTTGTAAGGCCATTGATTATTCCCCCCTCTTAAAACAACAACTTTTGGACCACACTGCAGCTGTGAAGTGAGCAAACACAAAATTAATGCATAAAAATTATGTCTTATATTGCAAAAGAATGCCAAAATCAATTACAAAGTCAAAGAAGATGTGAAAGAACAAAAACTAATGAAGAATTCATTGTTACATGTGTATAACATATTGCGTATTGTGTGTATTTAGACATTTATTCAACCTTCCTGGCCACTACATTTCATAATAAAGGCAACTTTTTATCTGACAAACTATTTTTGAGTCATTGTACAATTTCGCTGTTGTAGACCTTTCAATAAAGTAGGTTGTAAGTATGACAGAACTAATGATAAGGATCTCACCACCTTATAATAAATGACAGTTGAATTGTGTTTGACACAACTATCACTATCGCAAAAATATCTTCGGTGCACAATAATGAATGAAGACCTTTATTGTACATACATACCCACTGGGTTCAGTACAGGTCGCAACAAAAGATACAACAATTATTATATTATTGTGTTGCTTCCCCAACCATGTCCTTACAGACAGAAAAGATATAAGGAAATAACTTCAATTTGCCCAGGTTTTGTCAAGATAAAGTGCTACTACACCAGACAGTAATCAGTAGTGATCTCAGCCTACAGCAAGCAGCCAAGTACTGTCAGCTGGGTATAGCCAACCTCTCAACATTCCCTTATATGGGCATATCCCTCTCCTATTGTAAATATGACTGAAGGTCAGGAGTTCTGAGTTGATCTGTCTATAATTCTGCCATAAGTCTAAATACTACTGCCATAATTCTACTGTAACTCTTCATAGTTATGAAACATTTCAAACATTTTCTTAGCATAATCACAGGTTGATGCAACTATGTATGCAGAAGTGGTGTTTTGAACTACTTTTCGTAATATCTTAATTGGTATGTTTTAAAAGTTTTCACTTTAACAACATGTCATTCTAATAATACTATCATATCATACTATTAGTATTACTAGTTTACAGCACTGGCTTTTTAACAGCAGATAATAATTCTATAAATATTCTATTACTAGACAATAATAAGTACTGTAGTAGTACATGTATTTGTAATGCCACAATGGTACATTGTACTTTTCTGTCTAAAAATAAGATGTGTTTCAATCTTAAAATCTTCAGAGCTCAACATTTATGTAAAGAAGTCATACCCTTGCATGGGGGCCCCAAAGCCCTTTTCCGTAGAGCGTAATCGGCGGTTTTAATTCTACGTACTCCGTAGCGGGACCGTTCGAATTCAACGTAGAGCGTAATCGGTGCATTTTGCGTCGAGCGATATTGGCCCCTTTAATTCAACGTATTACGTAGAAGCTAACCGGATTTTACCGTAAAACGTAATTCATATTAATTTTTCGTCAAGCGTAATCAAAGTTTCATTAAACTTAACTAGTCTACCGGCAAATTTTACCCGCAAAAATGCTGGAAATTGCGTTTCAAAGGGTCCAGATTTCAAAATTTCGTCGGACATTCCTTGCTATGAATCAACACTTCGGCAGTGGACATGGTGAAAATATGTTGCGGGAGCGTCGTCCCCCAACTAGTAGAAATCTTTTTACCGACCTTAGCTGAGTTAACAAGCAAAACTTGCCCCTTAAATGCAGGAAATGGCATTTCAGGGGGTCGAGATTTCAATTTTTCTCCGGGCGCCAGGCGGCCCTTGCCAAGGCTTGCGACGGCTTGGGCCTCCGGCGCTCACGACTCTCCGGCGCTCTTCGCCCTCAAAGACGTTTCTCTGACAGAAATGTCATTACATTGAGCATATGCCTGCCAGCAAAATTTGCCCCTCAAAATGCAGGAAATGGTGTTTCAGAGGGTAAAAATTTCCAAATTTTCCCGTACCTACCTTGCGACAGTTCGACTGTTCGTGCTTTCGGCACTCGAAATCTGAAAATGATGTTTGGGGGCGTTGCCCAGCTTAAAGCTAAAACCATGTGAATTTCTAATTGGATGCTATTTAACTAAGCTTAGTCTGTGAGCAAAATTTGTCCTTCAAAATGCATAAAATGGCGTTTCAGAGGGTCAGGATTTCACAATATTCCCGGGGGAGCATGACCCCGGACGGCCTAGGATTGTCGCGCCTCCGCTTTCGGTGCTACAAGTGCTGAAAATTACGTCACATGAGAAGTTTGCTGTCGCCGCCTTTGGCCAGCAAGACGTCTTTCAAAGTTAAGTTTTAATCTTATTGATGGAATTATCAGTTTTGTTTAGATCTCATCTTCACCTGTTCTGCCGTCGGCGGAGTTCAGCCAAAAGACAATAAAAATTTGCATAATGCATTATGAAATTTCGTAATTTAGCGTAGAGCGTAATAAAGTGTCCATAATTTAGCGTATTACGTAGCCGGCCCTCCCGAATTTAGCGTAGAGCGTTGTCGGTACCCCCCCTTGGGGGCCCTCTTGCATATTCCAAGACAAAGAATGATCTACATTTTTCAAAGACCATGAATGAGTTAAGAACTCTACTAGTAATGATTAACCAAGGACTATAAACCTTGCAGTATTAAATTGTACCATAGATCTTACTAGTAATTAAACTGTAAACATCCATACTAATAGACAGAGAAAACATTGTAAATTCCAAAGTTTCCAAGTTTACAATAGGATTTGCCGTGTGTCTGCCTCAAGAAAATAGAACAAAGGAAATCAGAGAACAAAACTGTGATCAATATAATTTCACATTTCTACCTGATAATATTAAACTAAAAGCCATATAGCACATTAAAGGCAGGGTTGGACAAGTCCACTAGCCCTATTGTCCAGGGCAAGTGAAAATGCTGATCTGGCAAGTGCGTGACCTACGATCGGGTAAGTAAGATTTTTCCTTTGAGTGAGATTTTCATATACTTATCACTTTTTACAGTCATGACATCAAACAATGGTCAACATAGAAAAATAGAAGCAATAATAAGAACTCTATTGCTGCAAGTGAAAATGCATATAAAAGAAGTGACGTTTGAATTTTGGGCAAGTGAAAAGTTCGTTCGGGCAAGTAAAATTTTTAAGTTGCCCAATAGGACAAGTGAACTTAAGAACACCTAGTTAAGACTTCCGGAGACCAGTTGGTTCCAGAGCAAACAGAGACAGATTCCACATTCCTGACTAGTTGTGTCAGTTTACACATACCTCACATCACTTCGCCACTTCCTGTTACATACTTGTACTGCATTTCAATCCTTCCTCAATTCCACAAATTCTAACATACAAATTATGTTCCCCTTTAAATGTCTCACGAGTGTAAAAACATACCCAATATTTCGTAGAAACGTAAAGAATATTTAAGGATCTAGTGTTCTAACATGTAAACCCACGAAACGTAATTATGTCAACCTTAATAATGAAGTCATCGCCCTTAAGACAGGAAGGGGGAGGGGGGCGAACCGCCGATTAACAATTTGACGATTTGAGGAACACTACAAAGTCTTACAAATATTCACTACATCACGAAAAACTGGAATAAAAGCATTTTACACCTTATTCTAAAGTAGCGTGCTGTTTGATTAAGTTTATTCGCAATAAATTCCTTTAAAGATGTGACCAAAGTACACTAAAAACCCCTCCCCCATAATTTCACCATCGTTGAATGAGTCACGTTTTTGTAACACTAAGACAGAAAATGATCTATAAACATAGTCAAATCGTCAGGAATATGTTCTAAGAAATGACTCCAACATTTCCGCAACATAAAACTGTCGAATACAATAAATAAAAGTGAATTTTACTCACATTTTTGGTTCTTTTCTCGGCAATCTTTCACTTCCTGGACGTGAAAGTCACGTGGGTTCCCGGAGAGGCTCATGGGAGATTTACACCGGAGATACTATTTTTTTAGGCCATGTTGATTGGATTATATGGATAACATCCAAACGCGCATCAATTTTTGTCCGTTTGGATTTTTAAAAAATGGTCCGTAATGTAAAACGTACACAGCAGCTGTAAAATGAACAAATATTGGACGTGAATTGAAAAGACTATATCCATGATATCGGAAAATGCAAACTAATGCTCTATAATTTCAAAGTCAATTAATTATAAAGTCAAAGAATATTGAAACTAAGGAGCTTTCACCAATGGTAAAAGCTTGGTGAAACTAAAAGGAAGAAAGTAAAGAATATGACGATATGACATTATTTAGATATCTTTTTAACCTCAGTCCTGGCCACCTAACGTTAGATTTTATAATGACAGAACTTTTTAATGCTAAACTTCTGCACGATCGCATCAGTTTTCGGATTAGATCCATAAACGCATCATGCAATATGGCTTTGATGAAATAGGAAAAAAATTTGTTCTTAGCATCCTTGTTTTTCCAGAAACACTGAAAAAGTTTAACATTACAGTGCATTGACATAATAAATTTTGGTGGGTATGTTTTTTTTTTAAGTCTAAGAAATCAAGATAAAATTTTGATGATGAAGAAACCAAGATGACGTTTCACAGTTTATTTGGTCTTCCACCAAAGTGTTTTCTAAGAAGCGAACGTTGAAATTGGTAACGTTACTAACGGGTTAAAATTAATGAAAATCAAAATCACAAACAAAAAGAAAAAGAAATTGACCATGAAATTTGTTATGTGGTCCGAATCTTTGAACCACCAGTTTTGAACAACGAGAGCTAATTTTACTCTCCAAGCAGAGGTTGAATCGCACAGATATACAGTAGTAGTTGTCGGAAAAAATACACGGGCGCTCTTGTAATTTTGAGTAAGCTAATGTATCCCATATTTGACCATGAAATCTTTGGTCGACCATAAAACGCCGGCCGAATTTGCAGATCGGTCAGAGCTTGCAGAATTTCAACATCGCCCGAGCATCGGCTGTATATTTTTCGTTGAAAATCTGCCCGGCTCGGGCGACGACGGAGGGTTTGTTTTCACCGCTTTTTATTTTTCTGTCAAAGGGACGTTTGTCAGCATGATAACTAGAGAACGCATGGATGGATTGTTTTGATATTTGATATGTGGGTAGGTTTGGACATGACAAAGAAATGGTAGGAATTGCGTTACGGCAGGGCGCTCTAGCGGCGTGTTATGGTACTGTAGCAGAACTTCCAGTTTTGATTTCTTTTTTGTTCGGGACTGGCTTGGGTGATGATTTTTCAGTGGCAGGTAGCTGTGTAAGAGCATAGTTGGGTGTGTAAGTTTGGGCCCCCTAGCGGCTTCCCATGGAGGATGAAAATAATTGTTGTGTTAAGTTTCGATTCGAGCGGTTTGCGCGGGCAAGTAAATGAAATGAAAATACCTGGGCGCCGTACCTCAGTGCGTTACTGACCGGCAAGGCGTTAGGAGTGTACAGTAAACTGCCGGATGACGACGCCAGCGACTACAATAAGGTCAAGGAGGCAGCGCTCAAGCGTTATCAGTTGTCGGAGACCGGATTCCGCTTGAAATTCCGTAATGAAGTCCCGCAAGATGGAGAGAGTCTGCTTTTTGTTTGTTTTTTATTACATTTTTCTCATCCGTTTTGAAATTCAACTTTTTAGAAAAAAGTGCATATATACATTCTCCTGTGTTATTTTAACATACACTATACACACACACACACATACATACTATACAAACACACATACACACACACACACACAAACACACACACACACACACACACACACACACACGCACACACGCACACACACACACACACACACACACACACACACAAACACAGAAACAAAAAGAGCTAGGGGAATTTCCACGGTACAATGAACCTGTAAGTAATGCACATAGTGTCTGTCGTCTCTGTCACGACCAGTGGAAGACTAGCTCTTCGGTGAGCTAAACTGGACCGCTATCACTTTCACTTTTTATTTTAGTTAAGCTTTATCAAATTTAAGGGGCAAGCTGTGTAGGCCTTCAGAAAGGCGTTTGCTATGTATTACGTTTAAGTCAGTATGCTGGCTTTGGCAGGCATACTTTAAGCTAAGCGAAGAGATTGCGATCTACATTAGATTTAAGTGGTCTTGATTTATGTGGAATCGAAATGGTGGACTTCAAATGAATACGGTATACGTAAAAGGTCATGAAAATCTGCAACTAAGTCTGTCCTTGGTGCTGAACATCATCAATACACGATCAACTAAGCCTGTCCTTTGTGCTGAACACCATCAGTACATAAGCAAATAAGCCTGTCCTTGGTGCTGAACACCATCCATATACGAGCAACTACGTCTGTCCTTGGTGCTGAACACCATCCATATACGAGCAACTACGTCTGTCCTTGGTGCTGAACACTATCAATACATGAGCAACTAAGCTTGTCCTTCGTGCTGAACACTATCAATACATGAGCAACTAAGTCTGTCCTTCGTGCTGAACACTATCAATACATGAGCAACTAAGTCTGTCCTTCGTGCTGAACACTATCAATACATGAGCAACAACAGTCTTTGGTGCTGAACACCATCAGTACATGAGCAACTAAGTCTGTCCTTAGTGCTGAACACTATCAAAACATGAACAACTAAGTCTGTCCTTGGTGCTGAACACTATCAAAACATGAACAACTAAGTCTGTCCTTAGTGCTGAACACTATCAAAACATGAACAACTAAGTCTGTCCTTAGTGCTGAACACTATCAAAACATGAACAACTAAGTCTGTCCTTGGTGCTGAACACTATCAAAACATGAACAACGAAATCTATCCGTGGTGCTGAACACCATCAGTACATGAGCAACTAAGTCTGTCCTTGGTGCTGATTACTATCAATACATGAACAATTAAGCCTGTCCTTGGTGCTGAACACCGTCAATACATGAGCAAGTTTGTCTTTGGTGCTTTACTTTAAGAAGTAAATATGAAAAATCATTATGTAATGAATCGTGTAAATACACCCAAGGGAAAGTAAAGAAAATGATATTTGATATCATTATTGTAATAATCGTTGGGTCACAGAGCTAGCCATCTTGGATGTGTATTGTTGAATGTGTATTCGGGAATTCTGGGATAGCACTAGTTCCACCAATGTAAAAAGCCCCAAACTAGACAAATATCGTCTGCACTACTCTCCAAGCAGAGGTTAGGCTCTGGCTGTTTTATTAAACATTTTTTATTCGTTTTTATCGGGCTTTCTATTTTGTATTTTATCTTCCTGGTAGTCTGCTTAGCTTAAATATTCTTTCATATCATATCACATTTACTAAGTTTGGATTTACAGTCATCAACCTCTGATATAACAAACAATCACTATTCATGAAGACATTCTGCTGACGTCAAAGCCTCCCTTCGTTATTTCGTAAACAGAAGATGAAAGCTCCCCAAACATGCCACAGATTTTCTTACCGGCGCAGTAACACCTGGTAATCAGGAGTTAATCCTCACAGCATGAATAGGAAACATCAGCAACGATTTTGTTGTTTCTACGCAAGCTTCATTAGTCTGTAGCTAAGCTGATGATTATTCAACTTTTTTGTCAGCATAGCAACATAAGAGGCGCAGTAACACTTGGTAATGAATAATGAATAGGAAACATCAGCAACGATTTTGTTGTTTCTTCCCAAGAACTATTAGTCTATAGTTAAGCTGATGAATATTCAACTGTTTTCAGCATGGTAAGATGTGAGGCTGTAAAATACTAATAAAGTGTTCAATATAGTGCTTTTATTTGTTCATTAAAATTATTGCAAAACATATGACATTTTTTGTCTCATGAAAGGTTACAATGTTGACATGTTTTCTGTTTAAAAGAGCGCTACTATGTTGTTGCTAATAGTATGATGTTGATGTTTTGTTAGTGGCATCTTATTTTCTGGTTTTGTTGCCTCCATGAAAAATGGAGGTATTGTTTTTTTTTGTGCGCGCGTGTGTGTCTTTATTACATCAGCATGTATGATAATATTTCTGTGGGTAGGTGTTGTAGACCACTAATTCAACGAGTTTGAACCTCCGTTCGGTCGACCTTGGTACTGCAGTTTAACTTCCGTTGTTTGTGTCGTATGTTCTGGATATGTCATGGTGTTTTGGTGGCACATAGCTTTTTATGTAAGGACACGTGGTGTAAGTTTGGACCCCCTAGCAGCTTGCTTTGGAACTGCAGGGCGGAGTCTTATTGGTAGTGTTATCCTTCTAGTGATATTTAGGTTATTCTTACTCATCAAATTATCAAAATCACAGGATTTTCAATGTTAGGGTGTTAGGACACATTTTGCTACTGTAACATACCCACATACCACACCTTCAAACCATGTTTCTACATGTTTGATTATTTGTTTATGAAAAGAAATTATAGCAAAACAAGCAATTACTCCTACGGGTTATCTAGCTAACGCAGTGTCTTTAGACTTATATCTGTATGTACATGTTTTCTTTGGCAAATGGATTGCATGTATCATTTATTTTATGTGGGCATACATACCTATGCTGTATCTATATGATTTATGAAACAGTGTTCCTCTTCGATCTGGATAAACTGGAATATTTGGAAATCATCGAGTTATTTTGTTAGGCTTGAATGTTGTTAACATGTTTGAAAATTGACATTTAAATCATTAAGACCTCAGGATTTGTGATTCAATGTTTTAAGACATTCTACTACTATAACTCTAACTATGCCCACTCATCACACTCCATCTACCACACACAACGCCACAGAACAGTCGGACGCTGAGGGTTTCAACACTTAAACATTTTATTACTATTCTCCAACCTTAACATTTCTTTGTTCTTACAGTACAGCATGCATGGTGGTGCCAATATCAGTCATATTTCAGCTTGTCATGCCATAAAATGTTCACACTTCCACGACTAGCTTCTAAATACAAAATAAATACAAAACGTATAATATGCATTCAGCATACTACATGTTTGATATTTTTGTGTACGGTTATAGAGCTTAAAATTGTATCATAAAATACTACATTCTTAATCTTTCACTCATGTTTACATTACCATTACAGTATTATTCATTCTTATACATCACAGATACGTGGTGTTCCAAACCACCATGCATTTATCAACATCAAATCATTAAGGTATACATTAAGTTAGCAGTGGTGCACCCTATCGGTCATATTTTGTTTGTGATCTCATCAGACAATGTCCAAACTTCCAGTGCCAGCTTCACACAGAAACTACATTTCTCTAAAATGCATTTATGGTCATCAACAGCGATTTGATATGTCTCACTTAATATGTTTCAATTGATATTACAGTATCATTCAATGATTTGCACATGACTTAACATTTCATATTCACTGGTTGCTCCCAAGCAAATATAATTGTATTCATCACCATCGAATTTTTTTTTACATCATTAAAGTTAATGTGCATGGACAGTACCGCACAATATCAACATCACATCCACCATTTTTATGAGAAGCTTCATGCTTTCCTTTGATAAAAATGTTCATCTAAATGTACCAAAGGCAAAGCAACCATACGCTGAATATGATGTGTCATTGTCGGTATAAAATATATTAGTAGTACACATGACAAGATGTAACACTATCAGGTTCTATACATGACAAAAACTGTCAAAATAGTAGGTGCCTGCAGAATGTTTTCCTTACGAGTGCAACGGTACAAATACTTAAAATGTATATCACGAAAGATGATATTTGCAAGAGTAATGTATCAATTTGTATCATATTTGTTGCTGGACCACATTTATGACGATTGTCACTACTCAGATTCATACGTATGTCTGTAAAAGGCCTCGTGAAGTTAATAAGAGCCTTTGAATTATTGTCGACATGTCACAGTGCATATGATATATTGTACACAGAGTACAATTATAGACTGATTGTTGCAGTACATGTGATACATAGAGTACACTTATAGGCTGGATTTAACAGTGCACAAGATGCATTTACATACATTACAATTGTAGATTGTATACAGATTGTTACAGTGTATTTGACACCTTGGGCAAATAGTACATGATCATACACTGATACTTTGTCTATAGGGTACAGTTATAGAAAAATTATAACAATGCATCATGATACATTGTACATAGAGCATAATTGCAGGATTGTTGCAGTGTATATGGTACCTTGCACGTATAGTACAATTATACACTGATTTTTATAGCTCATGTGACACATTGTGTATAGAATACATCGGCACATTATCTGTTGAAAATTGCACAAGAGAAAAAGAGAGCATCCCCAAGAACTAAAATGTTATAACAGTGCATGTGTGATACATTGTACATAGAGTAAAATTGCAGACAGGTTGTTAAAGTGTATATTGTATTTTGCAGTCTTGCACATGGAACACAACCATAGGCAGAGTGCTACAGTGCATATATGATACATTGTACATAGAGTACAGTTGTAAACTTTGATATATATTGTTGCAGTGTATATGTCACATTGCACATAGAGTACAATTATACACAGATTCTTATAGTACATATGATACATTGTACAAGGAGTGCAGTTGTAAACTTTGATTGTTGCAGTGCATATGTCACTGATATATTGTACATAATAAGAATACAGTACAACTGGTTGCTTCACACACCAGTCATATCAATGGAATTGCAACTTGAATAACTTGCCATTGTCAGCCTTTTACATCAATCTTTGTTAGGTGACGTATTAATGTTCTAACATATATATCGCAGAAAGGTTAGCTGTAATATCAAGCTGAAGTCAAAACCACACAAGAACACGTTTAGGGTCTGTTGTCCGCTATACGTAGTGACCACGCACTGCAGTGTGCTTATAGATCACGCCAATATGTCTCGAGTTCGAATCCCAGTTGTTGTAGGCCGTCCCACGTGCGTGATACATGTAATGGTTGCACCCTCAGTCCAATAGATAACATGTTCAATCATGGTCAACTATTCCTATTGCATTTCTCTCGACTACGAGAGATAAACTTGTAAATAAAAATGAGAGGGGGGGCGGCAAGTTGTTAGGTTTCGTTTAGTAATGAAGCTGCGATTAATTGAGATATATTTCCTTTGCACAGCTCTTTTTTTTCAATACAAAAACCTAATTGATATTTGGGATGCTCTCTTTTTCTCTTGTACATTTTCCAACAGATAATGTATCGATGAATACATAATCAGCCACATGTTGTGGAATTACACTTCTGAATGTTTGTTTTGTTAAACAATATGGCACTCACTGAACCAATGCAAGTGTGCACACTTTCTTTGTTTTCAATATTTTCGGAATAAATGAAGACAGCTAACCACACCAAGAAGGTCAGTTGCTCATGTGATATCAAATAAAACAGAACAAGACGAGCGAGTTTTTCTTAGCGCTTCTGAAATTAGCTTTGTAGCCTAATTAAAGTCAGGCGTTGTCAGGAACATCATAACACATGTGGGTACAAAATTGAAAGAAATTGTACCTCTGACTTCCAATAGCCTAAAGGCTTTGTTAATCAGTTATGTTTCTAACGGTGTAGCTCTTTATCGATGTTGTGTGAACGTAGTTTTGGGTTACAGGCATGTATTGTGTGTATACAGCTTTACTATTGGTGCTTGGTGATGAAGTTTTGCCATCCTTATCTGTATAAATCACAGATGTCTTTAAGCTTGTTGTTGAAAAATGCTCCACACATGAACATAGGCATGACAGTACTGGCTATAGTACGACTAGTAACAATAGAAATAATTTCAGGGCGGTCCCTTTCTTTTACCAATGAATGTAATGAATATCATTTTATCATAAGATGCACATTGCCATTGTATAGACATTACAGAAAATCCATCATTTAAAAGTCATAAACATCAATTCTTGTTTTAGCATAAGCTAACATCAGTTTACATATAGGTTGGCACCACCACAATTGTCTTGTTTATATGTGTGTTAATAATACTTACTCCATTTTTATTTGATTGTCTAATTTGCAACAAGTATTTTACAACATATAATCTTTAACCAGGAAGGAGTATAACAGGCAATGTTTGAATAGAAAGAGGCTGTGTGTTTAGTTTTAGAGTCTTTGTTTAGATGGTGTAAATGGTATGCTTTTTCTTTGAAAAACAGACAAAACTAAAATGATTCGCACAGCCACTTCAAATGTAACAGAGATGCCATTCAGATGGTTAGTGTCTCTGTTATTCTCCTTCGTGGTTTCAATTTCAGAAAATTGGTACATTTATCCAAGGAAAATGGTTAAGATATTGTTAATTGTGTGTTCAATTGACCCAAATAATATGAACTACTATTACTACTACAGTACTACTGCTACTACTACTACTACTACTACTACTACTACTACTACTACTACTACTACTACTACTACTACTACTACTACTACTACTACTACTACTACTACTACTACTACTACTACTACTACTACTACTACTACTACTACTACTACTACTACTACTACTTCTACTACTACTACTCAATAGTGTCTACGGCCTCGCTGCTTTCCTGGGAAAAGCAGTTCAAGTTGCACATTAAAAACTAAGGAAGATAACTCCAACTCATATCTGCATCTGTTGGAGGGTTGTGCAATTTTGTGTGACCCCAATTTTGAGTGGGCCAATGATATACAAAATGGTAACATACGATTACATGTACATTTCCAATCTGCAGTATCATTTAGAGTACATGTATGCAAGTCTGCGTTAAACTTTATATAATTGTGATGTCTCAACATGGACAAGAAAGAAACATTCCCTGTCATTTCCATGATCCTGCCAATTTGAATGCATGTTGTTCTTTTTTAATTCTTTCTTTTTATCTGTCTTTCTTTATTTTGCTTGACATGTTTTGTCATTCATATGGTCTCTATGACTTTGGCCTTTGCCATATACATAATAAATTACGCAGTACTGTCAAGATAGCAAGAATGCAGATTTAAGAACACTTTTTTTCACTCCATGAATCGAATTAGACTGTTAAGAAATCATTTTAGCATATTGGGGAAACAAAAAAAGTTCATCCAAGCTGCACTTATTTCATCTCGATTGAGTCAGTTTGATTTGAAATTGTTTTTGAAGAATTAAGAGAAAAAGAAAAAGAAAAGGACAGCAAAGAGTAAAAGTTCAAAGACCTCATACCTTCGCCAAGCGGTACTGCCACGCATGTCTTCTAAAGGTTTATAATTGATAATGTAAATTATACGCTCATTTGCATACACTATATCAGTTGATGATTTTCTATACCAAAATAACACACCAAGTCGTATCGATAGCAAATGAGGCTATCTATTGTAGCATTTTGTAATCAATTATGCAAACGAGAATCTGATTTGCATGACTTATGGCCGGTGATTGTTACCTTAATCAACTTCCAAGCGCCGCAACTATCCAACCATATAGGTTTGATTTTGTTTTGCATTTAATGATTTTGTTGCAAAAAATCTTTTTCGTCCAAAAGAAGAAAAGATATTAACCAGCCGTCTGTTTCTAAGACATCCAGAGAAGGTTTTGTTATTGTTTTAAGTTCTGTCATAGAATTCCGTTTTCCCCAAAGAAATAACGTTTTTGCAATGGTTCAGAATATGATGGTAGAAATGTGACATATAAATTTCAAACAATGGCCGAAAGATTGATTTTGGACAAATTTCGTTCAAGACGTTTTTTGTATTCACTGGATCTCACAGTGAGCCGGTTCATAGCTGTTTGTCTCGGGGGAGTCTGGGGTGTCATTTATTGCCTCTCTATGGTCATTCTGGCTGTAGGCAGCTGCCGGAGACCTGTCAGCACTGGCCGCAGGGGAGGGGCAGATGTAACTGTTTCCCCGACCGGTGGCGGGTCCTCTACGATGGTTTTCATCATAGATGGCAGACTGAGTACCCGACTCACTACTGGGCGAGGTGGGTGTGAAGTTGCAGACTACCTCGCTACGGTCATTCTGGTCATATGTGCTGGACAGGGTGTTCTCTTGGTCAGCGGTCAGGGCAGGGGAGTTGTAACAAGGTGCCTTGCGGGAACCCTTAGCGGCCTCTCTAGGGTCATTCTGGTCATATGTGCTGGACAGCGTGCGCTCTCGGTCAGTGGCAAAGGCTTGGGAGTTGTAGCAAGGTGCCTTGCGGGAACCCTTAGCGGCCTCTCTAGGGTCATTCTGGTCATATGTGCTTGACAGGGTGCGCTCTTGGTCAGTGGCCTGGGCAGGGGAGTTGTAACAAGGTGCCTTGCGGGAACACTTATCGACGCTGGCATTCTGCTGGTAGGCAGAGGACTGGGTGGCAGCCGGGTTGGGGAGGATGGATGGGTGCTGGTAGCACTTTTTGCCGGACTTGTCGCGACCATTGGGGCCATAGGCAGCCAGGATGGCGCCTTCCCTGTTCGGTGTCTGACGAGGGCGCTCGGTGCTGTACGGGCGGGACGGCACGGGGTGTGTCTGCGCGCGGGCGCGGCCTGCATACGCTGCGCAAAGCTTAGCCTCTCCGTACGGAACGGTTTCTGACTGAGAAGAATCTGCCCTGCGCAGATCAGGGTGGTCCGCGAAACCACCCTCAGCGTAAGGGCTGATGACTGATTCTGAATCATTCAGGCTGTCGTGATCATCAAAACCACCCTCAGCGTACGGACTGATCACTGACTCATCCATGTTGCCTTGATCTCCTGAGGGGTTACCTGGAGCTTTGCGCCTGAGCCTACGCCAGATGTACACGACACATTTCCGAACTACCAACACTGCAAGTGGCAAGTACCCGAATGGAGCTACGTACACAATGTACCACAATATGTCTGCAATGCCATCATCGCTCGCGCTTGTGGACAGTGGTGTAGTGTTGATTGTGAGCGGCAGTGTGGTGCTGATGATGGTTGAGAATGGTGTGGTGTTCATGAGTGAGAGCTCTGTGGCTTGGGGTGTTGTTATTCCAGAGTGTGCGCGCTCGCTCTCCATGAAGACGGCAGTGTGGGAGCCAGTTGCCGAAGTGGCAGTACAAGTGGTGTTCTCGAAGGCCAAGGGTTCGGCGGTCTCAAGCCAAAGGGTGAATCTGGACCTCCCCATGTAGTTGGAACACAGGCTATCATTTCCTGATTCCCCCAACACGTTCTGTGGACCCTCACATTTCACCCAGCCCTCGGCCTTCAGGTCGGTCACCACTCTCACGGTTAGGTTACCTGTCGGCAGACTGTCGTGTGTGGTCGTGTTTGTGTCGTACGTCATGTCAACCTCGTGGTGTAAGCCGTTAGGGAAGGCAAAGGACACTATGGGCGATTGCTCCCAGTACACGTCGCCAACAGCTTCGTACTTGTACGCGGCGCTGCGTTCAACATGCACGATCACCACCAGCGGCGCTGGGCAGGGCAGTGATATGGGATTGACTGGCGCGGGAGAATTTAGGTATAGTGCCGAGGCGGGACAGCTTGTCGTGGAGAGAACCCGTATTGCCGAGATGAACCGCTGTTTGAACTTCAGGTTGTTCCCCTGGTGTTCATACAGCTGGTCATTCGCGCAGGTACAGCGTGGAGGATTATCCAGGGTGATTCTCTTCGATCGCAGCGCCCTATCTTCTAACGCAACGACGGCAATCGCATTTCCACGCGCCATGAGACTGTATGGAAATGTCGACCTGAACCACCCGCCAGAGAGGAAGGTCAGCCTGTTTCTCGCCAGGTCTAGGTTGGACAATTTCGTGTTTGTGCTGAACGCACCTGCAGCAATGTGGGAGATTCTGTTACCCTCTAAGTTCAGGACTAGCAGCCGCTCAAGACCGTGGAACATCCCCGCGCCGATCGCTGTCAGTTTGTTCTCAACAGCGTGGACATATTCTACGGACTTGATCGCCTGCAAGGTCCCGGGTGGTACGTTTGAGATAAGATTGGCACTTACGTCAATCCAGTGTGGTCGCACTCCCCGGAACGTGTCAGGTGACAGAGTCAAGATCTGGTTGTCCACAAGGATGAGGTGAGACAAGCCGGGAAGCCCATCCAAGCAGCCATCCTGTATTAGATAGCGCATGAAGTATAAGGTAATGGAAATGAAAATGTCGTATCAAAGAGAGAGAGAGAGATTCTTCGTCTAAAAGAAAACAATTACCGCTTTGAAGCTAAATCTAACAACCCGTAAGTAAGAACCGTACACATTTTTTACCGGGCCAGAAAGCACATCAAGAAAGGAAAGCAAAGGGACTATTTTTTTTTTAATTGAGAGACATAATAATCGATCCAAAACATAGCAACAGAATATTAGGAATACATGTTTATATTTCTAAGACCTCACCTCCAGATGTGTCAGGTTGTTTTCAAACAGCAGCAGCTTTTTGAGACCCTCCATCCCAGCAAACGTGCCGTTCCTCAGAGTCTGGACATTGCTCCGCCAGATGACCAGGGTAGACACCTGTGGCAACTTAGCAAACGCCCCTCCCTCTATATCCGTTAGGTTACAACCCACAAACCACAGCCTGCAATATCTACCACAGGGGATCTGAGAGAGGACCTCTGCCTTTTGCGTGTCAAGCTCACCAACGTCGTTGTCAACGATCATGATGTTGGTTCTGAAGGGTGGTAGGGAAGGGTTCTGGGTGGGACCCCCCTGGGTAGGCATTGTTTCATTTGAGCAGACCTGACAGGACTGGTACACCTGACTCAAAGCAACGGTCACAAAGGGACCATTGTAGCTGTATGCTTCACGTGGATATTTGGTCCACTTGTACCGGTACGCTCCAATGTCATACCGGTACTCATGACCATCACTACGGCTGTCGCCTACACCACACTTTGCCACTGACACCTCACGGCAGCTCTGCCAGCTACCTGCGTCTATACGTGACACCAGGAGCTGCAAAAGCAGCAACAAGCAGACTTTTGCCATCAGCTTAACGGCCATGATCCAATTCTAACACAGCATAAGATTGATAGCAACAATATACAGGGGCAACGCTATAGCATTATACTCAACTAGCCAAAAGAAACAACAAAAGTTTTACCGTTATACCACAGGACATGGGCAGCGCAGAAAACAGCCGTGCTACCTGCAGTGGCGCAACAGCGCTCTGGCTCAACAAGATGTCCTTGCTTCGTGATTAAGTCTTAGTTATTTGTAATAAACAAGCGCTGGCTTCCCGAAGGACAGCAGAAGCATTCTTACCCCTCAGGTATTCACGTTGACCGTGGTTCGCCATATTGGTTCTTATTAGTCTGAAAGAGGGAAACACGGAACGTTTCAATGATATTCTTGTGATAAAATTTGCCTGTGCTATCCAGTCTTTGTCTTTTACAATCGATAAGGTTGACTGTTATATAATTGATGTACAGCAGACACGAAAATTTCGGTTTGTGGAATTTTTATTTGGAGAACAGTTAAGATTTTTTTGTTATGAGAGAACACCAGGTTACTGTTGTTAAAATAAGATAAAAGATTTGTCATGGGCTCGAATGAGCCTGTTGAAATGATATACGGTAATCTTTTCAGCTGGTAATTTTCCGAAACGTACACGACTTCCCTACGACTGTCTCTAGTGTGTTGTCGTGAAGCTGTCGTGCCACTGGAATCTTATTTCTCCTGGTATAGCAGCATTGGTAGTGTCACGCTAGATGGCGTTTTTGCGACATGTCAACTACGTCTACTTACACTGAAGAACCCATGGCTTAGATATGATCTTTCTTTAGGCGTTTTAATTGCGTATTTAATTTTGTATAACAGATGTGAACACCTGAGGAAAGCAATTAAAAGTGATTAAGAATCCTGAGCTCCTATTGGGCTAATTTTCATAGTGATTAAGAATCCTGAGCCCCTATTGGACTAATGTTCATAGTGATTAAGGATCCTCAGCTCCTATTGGACTGATTTTCATAGTGATAAAGAATTCTGAGCCCCTATTGGGCTAATTTCCATAGTGATTAAGGATCCTGAGCTCCCATTGGATTGATTTTCATAGTGATTAAGAATCCTGAGCCCCTATTGGACTTATTTTCATAGTGATCAAGAATCCTGAGCTCCTATTGGACTAATTGTCATAGTGATTAAGAATCCTGAGCCTCTATTGGTAGTTCTATGAACGAGAATAGTTTCTTGAGTTAGAGGTGAAAGGACACAAGCTCTCGAGAGCCCAATAAGTCACACGTGTAAAACGTTTGATAATAAGACACATTCAGACAGAATCAAATTTAGGCGAGAAGCGACATTCGTTTTTAAATGACACTATAGATAAGTAAGCTCCCGTCAATGGCAGATTTTACACCCGTGAAATAGAAAAATTCGGCCGACGAATTTTTTCTTGTTCAACGTACATGTAATTATCCGCACCAGGCATTACTCTGTGATGGAGGTTAACCTCCGACGACGGAGTATTATGATCGGTAGATGTGATGACGAGTGTTCGCATCTGTATCTCTATGTTCCGTATGTTGCCGCACTCGTATGTAGTTTGGCATGTTGTCTGTATTCAGTTGCGCGATGATACATTTTTGTCTTTCGTTGAACATGAAAAAAAAATCATTCTTATATATGGCAATGATCTTTATGCATGTTTTTGCTCATATGGGCTAAATGCAGTAATTACATAAACGTTTCTGTAAATTAAAGAATCTTTACAGTGTCAGTGAGAGAGACAGAACAACTAAGGCTATGCTATACTATAAGTACATCTATCGTTTCCAAATTGTCAAATGTGTGTAATGCTATACTATTCTACAGTTTACATGTCTTTCCTCTTTTTGAAACAAGTGTATATGAATTCACAGAGTATAATGTAATGTATAATGTATTCCCATATTGATGTATGATTCCCATTCATGTATAATGTATACTTATAATGTAATCCGCGCTACTTATTGCTAGTTGCTGATATACGGAAGGAAAGAGAGGTTATGCAAATGGCGAAGGTTGGTGGGGTTGGAGAATGTGACTCTCTGGGTTTCCATGGAAACCGTTGCTATGACATCGGCGTTGGGTGGGTCCACCAGCCGGAGCACGTGGTAAAGAACGCCGTTCTGTTGGTCGAGGTTGATGACGTCGCCGCCGTAGTAAGATTGATAGCGGTCTGAAAAGAGAGAGAAAAAAAAACACCTAAATCTTTTGGCGACGCCTTAGGAGCGGAGCCTGCTTTATTTCTGTCGTTGTTGATATGGTGGATCAAAATGTCTTGCCAATGCCTTACGGAAAGGAGGCATGCAGACCCCATGTACATGTTGATTAAGGTGCGCTCTCACTGCACTTGCGTCAAGCTTGAGTAACTGCGGGGTTCGTTCACTGCGTCACTGTACATGTTTGTTATTTTCTCCAATTTTTTTTATAATTTAGATATTGCGTAGTACGTAAAAGTATGACTCACAAGACGTCAAAATACACAGAAAAGTAAGAAGATTCGTTCTTCGTCTCTGAAATTCGTTGAGTATCTTTCGAACCCCGCAGTGACGCAATTGCAAGCGTGACGCAAGTGCAGCGAGAGGGTAACTCTACGTACCAGGCACAGCTATGACCCACAGGGGTTTGATGAGACCCAGTTTGGGGTCCACCGTCACAAGGGTGTACGTCACCTGCCGATCCAAGAACAACCCGGGGGATACGGCAACCAGTTTACCTGGACATGAAGCAAATAAACAAAGGTATAAATCAAGAAATCATGACCACAGCATGTCAAGAACCAAGATATGCAAGCCGTAAGTCCTTCTGATTGCAGTACCAGGTAAAGCCGCCAGGTGGCCCATAATCTGATAATTCCCCTCCCTGGAACACCTACCGACATGTCAATAATCATGAAGATTTATCTACAACTTCTCCAATTAATGCTCTAATTACAGGCCCTAGAACCAAGCGCCGACTGGACAAACTTTACAAATATACTAGAGTCAGCAACCACTTAAAAACTGAGGGAAAATGATTGCTAAGGACATGGTTGCTCGGGCAGGGTCGATTTAACCTCGTTAACTGAAATGGACAGGACTGTTTCAATGCGGTTTGTAAATTAAGGCGACCAGGTTTGACTAGTTTGTCTACCATCACAAAATGGTGGACAAACGAGGAACTGGTCACGTGACCAAGTAACGCTCCCTTATTGGCCAAATCGGTAATTTTGAATTACCACCAATTACATAGTTCCGTTAATTACCTGTCTTCTGGTAGAAGTGGATAGAGGAGATGGTGTAGTTATCCACATCTAGTTGAGCGTAAGACATCTTCGCCGGCTTCCTGTCAGAACAAGAATAGACAGAAGAGAGGCTTACAAAACAGGTGCTTATAGATAAGGATAGCATGGAATACATTCAAACGCACTCAATTTGAGCAGCTGCTCCTCCAATGGCAATTTTAAATGGAAATTCAAGCAGGGGTTACGATGGTTGTTAGGGAATATTCCCTACCCTATTTCGTGAAATGGGAGTCCGAGATTCGTGTAAAATATCCTTCCCAATTTGTGTAAGGGCCCGCTAAGGGTTTGAAACTAGGTACTAGGTCCTCGTTTAAAGGAAAGCATCAGAAAATTTTCAATTCATTATTTTCCAGCAGTTTACTCATTAAAAAGTTGATTTACGTCAATTTTTACATTAATCCGCCCAATATGACCCTGTAGACACGTTTGAACTTCGCGCTTTCCTCCCCTCTCCCGCCGCGCTGGCCGATGACGTAATGGCCTCGTTCTGATTGCCTGCGCTTTGACGTCACAAATCAGAATTGAAACTTCTGGCCATGCCAGCCATTTGTTCGGGGAACCTCGATCCCTTCGGCGGGAAATCTCAACCGTCACCATCAGTTCCTGTGACTCAGTGTGAGCGTCCCCACAAACCGGCTGTTAGCCAATCAGAGAACAGGCCTTTCAGTTTTCAAAAGAGATATTGCATATATAAGGGTCAGCTCATTAATATTCATAAGCATGGCGGTCAGGAACTGATGGTAACGGTTGAGATAGCAGAGTACAGACAAGAGGCAGTTTGTTGGCGCCGGCCGTTGGATGTCTCTGCGTAGGAGAATAAAATAATGTACTCACACACTGAGATCAAACGTGTATATCCTGGCATCAAGCGTGTCAGGCGCGTTCTCATTTCCCATCAGAACGTAGAGGACGTTTTTCTGCGTGTCGGCGGTGGCGCAGAGGTAGTTTATGTACAAATCTTCCGTCTTGCTGGGGTCGGAGTACAGCTCCTGGTACGAGCCGTCTTGGTCCAACAGTCCGACTCTGAACGTAAAAGTACCTAAGAAATGAAAAGAGACTATTTTTCCTGACTGATATGAATGGCGTCCACTGTCCGGGCCAGATAGATAAAAACAATTCGCGCTATGGAGCCTAAACCTATATACATGTATATATACCCGACCTTCTTTCTGACATGAAATAATTGGCTTATCATTGGGGTGGATCGACAACTCCCTCTTAAAAACCAGGGGCTGGATTGCGAGGAGCTCACAATAGGCCCGGCTAAATCGCAAGGGTCTGGAGCGGCTGTCATTCGGTGCTTACTCAAGTGACCTCATAACTACAATGCTATATGCCACACAACTATCTAGACGATATCGATAGTATGCCTAGGACAAAAAACACAAAACCGGAAGTTCTCCTGTAATTACAAGAAAGTAACCAGGTAGCCCGTGGTCGACCAGGAGTCTTATCTTCCTAATACTACCCACATACAGAATATCATTGCAATCTATTATGCTGTCAACGTAAAGTCACATATACACACAGATAAACGGCACCCAAAAATATAACCCTCTTGGCGATAGAAGTAAATAAATGCACAACTCCTATGAAGGGACGAAGTCCAAAATGCAGTTCATCAAATATAAAGAGCATATTATACGATTTCAAGAAATCAGAGTTCCATATATAGTACAAACAACACTTCATGAAATTCATTATTTAAGCTGCTGTTTAAAGATTACGTTTTTCATGAAAGCATGCTTTACGTATCCTTTACGCAAACTTAAAATATGCTTATAGATTAGTTTCCGTGTAAGGCAGCTCTGCAGTACCTGGTTTATCTCGCACCATGTCCATGTTAAACGTCAGCATAGAGCCTAGGCCGTTCGTTGTCATAGCGACGATAGGTGACATCAGTGCTTTCGGGTCCACTGCCTTCTCCATAGCGTTCCCTGTTGCTGCCTGGAAAAACAAAGCGTTCGCATGCAGTCATCACGTGATGATGACGTGCGATGACAAAAATTACGCCATCGTCACGTGACTGCGTCCGCCATGTTGATGGGTCAATTCAACTTGGCGGCCGCGATTTAAAGATGCGCGAGGTCCTAATGCTAGATTTGTACCTTTAACTCCACCATGCCATTTTGTTTGTCTTCATAACTTCTTGATGTAGTTAACCCTTGACCGACTGGGCTCCGAAACCATAAATGTGTCCCGTTGGACTGTTAGATACGAAGAGAGGACTACGTCAAGGGGTCTATTTGTCACCGGATCCCGTGTTGATTTTAACTGCGAGTCTTTATAAAAAATTCAGGAGCCCGGTCGTGCCCCAAAATAGCCCGGTAGCTGCAAGTTGTCCCAAGAGCCCACGCAGGGGTCAAGACAGAAAGTGCAGAAAAACAGTCCGTTCGGAGGGGCCCCTTTTTTCAAATAAAAAAAAACACAGGCTACTCTTCAAGCAGGGGTTAGGCTTCGGCTAGTTTTTGACGTTTTTAGGCTACTAGCTAGTTGGGCTAACTGTTTTCTTGATACGTCTCGCGGTCCGATAAAAGCCCCTAAACGTAAAAATAAGTCTGAGTCTAACCTCTGCTTGGGGAGTACCACAGGCTAGTTGGGCATGGCTAACTGTGCGCTCTTAAAGGCAGACTCAATAAATAAATCGATAAATACGTCGGAGACTGATTAGAGGATAGAAATCATTCACCTACCTCGATAACCAAAAGCGTGTCAGCCACCGCATCCAAACTGCTGGACTTCCCGTGCTTCATCGTAAACATCAACTTACTCTCCTCACTGTACCCCAGCATTTGGTCCATTATAAAGTGGTTTCCCTGTGCTTGGGTCTGTGCCTTAAAGTTCTGTCGTTGACCGACGCTTCTCCTGCTCATGTTGCTGTTCTTCCCGAATCCCAGCATCTCGGGGCGGTAGCCGGACCCGACGCCGAAGTCGAACGTTTTGACGGGGTAGACCGCTCCCGTAACAGCGTCCACAGAAACAAGCTCACACTGCAAAGTGTCGAGCTCCGAGTAGGAAAACCCGTAAAGTCTTGTACTACCAGGCATGGTGGTAGGGTTGGGGGGAGGTTGGGGAATGGTAGGAGACTTTACGGGGAGATTGTTGAGTTGTTGAGAAGCGGTTTTGACGGTTAGGTTTTTGATGGCGATGTCGGCGCACTGGTAGAAGATCTGTTCCCCGGGTTTGTGTGAGTTATACCTGAATCTGAGCACGCAGTGGGAACAATGCACGCTTGGCATCACCTGGAAGGGAGAAAGACAAACATCTCAGAAAGAAAATGTACCATGTGTTCCAAAGTGAGCCATTTCACAGTCAAAAATTCGCATTCGTTATGAGTTGCAGGTTAAGGTCAAAGTTCAAGGTCTATGATTTGTAAATGATTCGAAAAAAAATTCACATGTATTTCAAAGTCAGCCATCTCGCAGCTCCAAATGCGCATGTACAGTGCCTGCAACGTTTCAACGTAGATGTTTGTTCGTTACTGATGGGCCTTAACCTATGACCTTACCCACAATTCCTTGCGATACTGAAACTGCAAGCGCGTATCCCTTTTGCATGAAACTCATATCATTCGATTCAGTGCTGAAATGTCTTCCATTCACTTGCTACTTTTTGGTACTTTTCGTGTCGTCATTTCGTTAGCGTTTGTTATCATAGCAGTTTCTAGCAAACACAGATATTCTATTTTTGGGGAAAATACACATTTGTAACATAACGTTATATTTTCTTCTTATCTAACGAAGATTTAGCTTTTTTATTTTTGTTTTTGAAGGGCCAGCAACCCCTTCTTGTAAAAAAATATACCGTTTATACCATTGAAAAGCCTTACTTGGTAGGATTTTATGTTAAGACTAGCATTTGACGGTGCTTTCTCCCCTCCTGGCTGGAAGTCTTACTTCTGGATATATAATGACACATTTTTCCTGCACTTTCCCATAGGATTATATTGCATTATATTATATATTGTATTGCTTGGAAATATTGTAACACTCCATATACACTACAATGGTTTGAACGAACGAATTCTCTTCATTGCGTCACTCTTATTTACCACAGGGATGGAGTAGTTGCGCTGGTGGTCCTGCGCGTGCTCATTCAGGTCTCCGATGACGGCCAACAGGTGGAAATTCTTCATATCCGTGACGTCAGACCAGGCCACGTCCATGTATCCTGGTGGGGGTGGGGGGGGGGGGGGGTAAATAATTATCTTCCCGGAAGGAAACATATTGGAAAACAAAAACTTTAACTTATTGTTATTGTTTCTGTTCTTCTCTAAACAAATAAGCCCAATTACCTGTACAGCTGTTACTACCACTGTTACTGCTACTGTTACTGCCATAGTTACTAAAGGTGAAGCAGTTATCCTGTTGTATTCGATTAGATAATATAGCAAGTGGCAGGACAGAGCTGGAGGGGCTGGTCGCCATGTATAACAGTATATTAATAAACAAATCAGTAGCTTTTTTTAATCATATTAGAAATATTCATTGTCAAAGAGTTGATTTTGTTGTTGTTCACGCTTTAGATTCTGGAGCGTTGTTGATAGATCCGTTTAGATATCGAGAATAACAGACCTCCCTTTTCACTGACCATTCAGAAACTAAGATTGAGTAAGAAAAACTCATTTGTAGCTTTTCTATGTCTTTACAAATCAAACTTTCTTTATATATTAATGCTACTTAAGTCCCAAGCAAACGTGTCAGTTTGATGAAAAAAGGAAAGAATTTAGTAAGATAGGGACAAAGAAGTTGCCATGATGGTATTTCAGTTAGTCTTTTGTAATCAAGCTATCCGCAGGCCGGTCAGTTCACTCCTAGGCCAATTAACTCCTACTAGACTTTTATTCCTATCTTTGCCAAAGTCCCTTATACTAGTCGGCCAGGCGGGAGTCTGGTAAAGACTCAGGCTACTCATCTAGTCGAAAGCGGGTCAGAGAAGTTGGAAAAGGCCCAACCTGGATAGCCGACTGTGTAGTGGTTGTAGTTCTGTTGCCAGAGAAGGGTGACCGCCGTGCTGCTCAGGTAGGTATGGGTGGGGGGGGCTCGCCGCCTCACCGCCACACGGGGGGCCGTGCCGGAAACACGTGTGGCTGCCGGACTAACAAACAAACAAACAAACAAACAAATAAATAAATAAACAAACAAACAAACAAACGATGCAAACAAGCAAATGGGCGAAAAAAGCATAACAGGAAAATAGGTTGATCAATCATTAGGGCCACTGAAACAAACATACAAACAAACAAATAAACAAACGAACGAATGAAATGATAATCAAACAAATATTTGGATGAAAAAAGCACACAGGAAAATAGTTTGATCAATCATTAAAGACACTGACTCTTCCTATGTGTACCGGACAAACAAACAAACAAACAAGCGAATGAATTGATAATCGAATAAATAGTTGGACGAAAAACGCACAAAGGAAAATAGGTTGCTCCATCATTAAGGTCACTGATTATTCCTGTGACTACGGGACAAATAAACATTCAAACAAACAAACAAACAAACAAACAAACGAAGGAATTGATAGGCTAACAAACAAATAGACGAAAAAGCACATAAGAAAATATGTTGCTCAATTAATATGGCCATTGATGCTTAGACACTAATTCTCGCGGCTACCGGACAAACAAACAAACGAATAAATTGATAAGCTAACAAGCATATGAACGAAAAGGCACACATGAAAATAGGTTGTCACTGATGCTTAGACACTGATTCGTGTGGCTACAGGTCTAATAAACAAAGAAACAAACAAATGTACGAATAAACACACAGAGAAATATGCTGATCAATGCCTCGTATCCATTGTTTGTCCTGACAAGGTCACTCACTTTGTCACATGCGCAGCGGTCATTGACCTTTTCTGCGTTTTTACGTCTCTCACTAATAAGGCCTATTAAAAAGTAGTTTCCTGTTATCCGACCGACTCTAGCAAAACCTACCGACCCTTGCCTTTTTTGGTCGACCGCTAGCGCTGGTAAGGAACATAAAATTTTCGATCTGACTTCTGAGTGATAAAAACGTTGTAGAAACGTTTTCTAACTTGTTCTCATTTCTCAGTGTTGCAATAGAAAGTGTGCTTTTACAATTCAACGTTATATCTATATAGTCAGTGTATGATGTTTAAAATACCAGTACCCTGATGCATTTTAGTTTTACATTATCAAACACTATCTTTTTTAGATCACTGCGGCAAGTAAAAAATAATCTCAACCTATCGAATCTATTTTCAGGGACGAAGAAGAAAGTAAGTAAGTAAGTCGGAGACATGACATTTTTTCTTAGGTCTACAGTCTTAAGTCAAGAACATTTTCCTGCTACTGACCCTCCCCCTGACAAATATTAAAGCGCACGGCACTATAGTGAGAAACCTAGCCTGGTATCCAGCCGTATTATAACTCCCGAGTCTCCTCTGTCCTTCCCGAGATTGGGGAGCTATAATACGACCGGATACCAGGCTATAAACAGAAACGCAGAGAAACGCAGAAAAGGCCAACACACAAATGACATGTTCAAGCCCACTAGGTACACCAGTTTAGACAATACCGGACAGTGTACGTACTTTTGAGATATCGAAGTCCCCTCTCTGTCGGGGCTCTATCACGCACAGGTGTCCATTTCCAGTACTCAGAAGTACCGCCAAAAACACCACCAGGGCGAGTGCCGTAACATATAGATCCATCCTACAGTAGAAAACCGTCTCTGAAAAAGAATCTTGTGGTGTTGTAGTGTAGCACCTGACTTCAGACAAGGTGGGATAGTCACATGGTTCGTCACGCGCCTGTATTGTGATTTATCATATGTTGAAGACTGGACCAAAGGTCGCTTTAATTATTAACCATAAACTTTAAGCAGATGTATGGTTGGAGATTTTTACAAGGTAATAGTATCTGCATTTTATTGTTGTGGCAATTGGGATTCTAATTTTCCCCAATCATGTTAAAAACATGGCTTCTATTCCTTTTCATCAGATTTGTATAGTGCAGGGTTTTCATCGCGAAAAGAATAGAAAAAAAAATAAAACATTAAATGCAGCACTTCAGTAAAGGATAAGTAACTGGTTATGCATTTATTTGGAAAGACAAAAAGGCGAAAAAACAGTCAGGAAATATTTTTTCTGTTGTTTGTCAAGAAGGAAATTAAGAGAGAAAAGATGAAGAAATGCGGACAAATTTCTAGTAAAAGGACAAAAAAAAAGAAGATTCTGGAAAAAAAAATCATTTTGGAGGATCCGGGTATCGATCCCGGTACCTCTCGCATGCTAAGCGAGCGCTCTACCATTTGAGCTAATCCCCCGCCGATGAAGTGGGCTCGTCCAAAAGCCGCCTGCTTTCTGCGCAGGACTGTTGTCTTCTCGGTCCCAGAATTGTCAACTTATTTTTCCTTTAAAAACATCACAAAAAACAATTTCAATACGAATTTTTCATGTTTTCTATCTTTATGCAAACAACTTGTTATGAAAATTCTATGATTTTACGGAAGATAGAGCAGACTCGACTGTGGACCATCGAAAGACCTAGGGAAGGAGAGTTTATTTACACAACGTCTCCATGGTAACAAAGATGGCTGCCGCACAGTGAACTCAGAGAGATACAGTACTTGCAGCAAGAAAATGCCAGGTTTGTCATCTTTTCGTCAACTCCTGTTGTTGTTTTCCTGCACCTATTAATAAATAAGATGTTTATGTTGACTCTGAGGTCCCTACATCTGGCCTGGATGCGTTTTATGCATTATAAAAACCTTTATTTCGGCATTGTTTACAGACCCCCCACCTGAAATTTGACACACAAATTCCCAAAACATTTGCAGACGATATTGTCGATAGATTCATTGACAATTTTATTTCAGCTTAAAGGGATGTATTGTAAGAAAATAAGGTCACTGTTTTGGATCATTTTTCTACATTATGTAATGAAGCGAGCTTGTTACACTGTACAGCAATATTCACAATGTATAAGTATGACTTAATTGTGCTGTGTGGATGTCCAGAAATATACGTACTTCCCATAGAGGCTTGTGTTGTCCCCCATGTTGTCCAACTTTCTGATGAACCATTGAACGCATTAGAACACCAATAGAATGCATTTGGTGGTTTGCTCAAATTGTTACTTAAAGTTTGTTGAAAGTCCTGCGAAGCTTTGAATATCTCCGATTGCAACAGTCAATTTGGAAATCTACGGCTGGCTTATGTTCGGGTAGGCTACCTGGACGTACTAGCAATTGATTTGGTTGCAGCTGGCTTTTATGTTGTTTTATACCAACGCTTGAAATGTGAGAAAATGATGCAAATATGTTTAAAATAAGTTTGCAATATCAATCTGGCTGGAGATTCTAAAATTCAGAATATCTTGAAAAAAAATTACAATATGTTCCATTTACATTAAATAATGAAAAAATTACACAATACATGAAACAGATGTACATCCCTTGCTTTACACCAATAGGGCAGATGTTTGACAACGCTCATCCCGCATACAAGGGGCCGCTGACTTTACGTTATCATCCAAAATGACGAGTTTATGCAATCCCTTCTGCATCAGTATCTCTATCGATATGGCCAGTATAAATTGCCCCTTGACGTAACATACCAGCTTCATAGTCACACGGCATGGCAGCAGCTGGTTATATTACACTGAACAACATGTCACACCTAACTTTTGCACAATGTTGTTTGAAGCTATCTAGTGAGGATGAGCCTACTGCACTTTATGGCAACAAATTCTACTCTAAGATAGTTCTACTTCTAGGAAAGAATGAGTATTTGAACACATCAATCCCTTTATTATGGTACTTGAAGGCATGGCTATTTCTTGTTCTTGTCTGAGATGGTTTAGAATACTCAGTAGTTGGTATACCTATGTAGGAGTATATCAGTCATTTTGTACATCATTTTGTACATCTCTGAACTACTCACTCACTCACTCACTCACTCACTCACTCACTCACTCACTCGCTCACTCACTCACTCACTCACTCACTCACTCACTCACTCACTCACTCACTCACTCACTCACTCACTCACTCACTCACTCACTCATCCACTCTCTCACTCTCTCTCTCTCTCGCCCTGGCAATGGTTTATCATTATTGTTGAACAATATCAATCTTTTCTTTGGAGAAGGATAATTATGATGCACCAGAGAGGTTACCGCTTACCGGGCCCTTGACCGGGGGTGGTCGTGGGGGCACTTAGCAGCTGAGCACACCTCCCTCCATCTCACCCTGTCGTGGGCCAGAGCTTGGGTTTTGGCAAGGGTCATTCCCGTCCACTCTTTGATGTTATCATCCCACTTCTTTCTCTGTCTGCCTCGTCACCAGAGAGGGCACAAGGAGAAAATTTTGAAAAGCAAGTTACACAGGAAAAATATCTCCACTACTAAAAAAATGCCAAATAAAAACGAACCAAATTTATCAAAAAACAAACAATTTACAATTTTTTCATGTTTTCCTAAATCATAATTCTTTCTGACCCTCTTGTATCAAAGTCTTTGTGTAAAAAGTCTTAGAGAACATATTATATTTGTTCAGAAAATTTTGTCATATTTCACTTTCTTAGTAGTATTGTTGTTACTTAGCTTTGTGTGCTATTATTATTAGCCAACACTAGTATTAGATTAGAATATTGTTTATGACTGTCCATTGTCACTATGTGTATACCATGTACATGTACTTGCAATTAGCCCTCGGGCACAAACTTGCAAATAAACTTCTTCATTATTTTGACTGCATAGTGCTCCAAACTTAAACTAATGAAATAAAACTATTTAACGTGCAACTTTTTTTATCACAACACTTAAAAAACTTTTTTGTGTCAAAAGTTTCAAAAGATTTAATTTGAATAAAGCTTGTATCCAATTAACAGGTGTTTCTTATATTTCTGTATACCTGCTTATAAGAAAGCACAGTCAAGTGGAACTGTTACAAAACAGTGTAATATTATAGGGTATGTATGGAGAACTATGTACAGTAACCGACACATGATATGTTTCTAGTAAACCTATGTATAAACATTACCAAGCCTGGGAAAGTAAAGTCGCTTTTAGGCATGTTTTGGGTTGGTATGAATACCCATTTATAAAGGAGTGACACTTTCAACCCACCCCTAAACCTTGTGGGATAGTCCAAATGCTTACACACAAAAGGCTGTGACATGTGTTGAAAAGTGGGTCATTGGATTTAGGAAGAGGGGGGATCAGGTTGCAGAAAGAGGACACCTTAATTTGATGATCCTAAAATACGGCGCTGTTTAAGTTAGATGACCTCGGAGCGCACCGCTGTCGGATGGTTGGTCTCCGTGACCATTTTGGTTTTGCCCGTGGAAGAAAGGTTTGTTTGCGCTGTGAGGGTGGTAAAAGAAATAGTCGAAAAGTGGACAGGTTGCAACAAAGGATCGTGCTGTTTCAAGGAGGATTTAAGTGACTTCTTCAAGTCTTCTTGAAGAAATTTGCTGGAGGTGGAGCTTTAAAGTTTCAAGTTGCTGTCTGCAGAAGCTAAGGGATTCTTAACATTGTGTTTAGGAGTTCCTGTCAACATTTCACAAAAAGTATAGCTGTGAGAATTTTTCCTTCAGTCACAGCGTGCCAGGATTTGGATTCTTGGACTAAAACGTACAATTCTATTAAGTTTTTTTGTTGAACAATTTCATCTATACAATGGAAAGAAGATGAACAGTTTTGCACGACGGCAAGAGGAGCACCTGATATAACTTGCAACCAGGATTTAAGCCCGACCTCTGTACAAGAGTTGCCAAGTACCTCCTCAAACATTGATTGTCGCTGACAAAGAGGGTCTGAGCTAGACTGTATTTGCTGTGGACTGAGGAGTCAACACACTCACGAGGATTACAGAAGATCCGGTTAACTAGTCACACAACAACACAGCCTGATCTCCAACTGGAGAAAACGCATTCAGACCGTTAATTACATGACAGTTCGCTATTCACATGCGGATTTAGGAGAAGTTTTAAACACTTATGGTACAAAGGTGGCTGCTGAAGTGAAATGCTGGGATATTGGGAAATCTGACATAACCGTTTTTCAAATTCCCACCAGTTTACTTAGCTGTGCGAATCCAGAAACGCCTGTGACAGAAAGCATTAGCACTGTTAAGATTGTGAAGAGAAAACGGAGCCTTGCAAATCATACTGCGTGTGTGTGTACTTGCTGTATTTCCTGAGCAATCATCAATGGAGTAGACATCCGTGAGAGTGAAATTTTGAAGACATAACATTCGGAAAATATACAGGAGTGCCAGAAACAGGCCTTTTGGCCAATTTCACCAACATGGCAGATGAAGAACTGGATAGACCACCGTCCACAGGAGCTTATGAGTACCGTGGTGACGACAAGCACGTGAAGTCCGGAAGCGAGTTCAGTTCGATGTCGGACAGCAGTCCAAGACGAGAGAGCCCCGGGCCGGTATTCGGAGTGAACCTGGATGAACGATCACTGCTAGAACGTGTGGACAGTGCTCTAAACAGGACAGGTGCTCAATGACATGTTTTTAAAGGCACCAAACAATTATAAGATTAAGTACATTTCAGGATGTGGCTATCGTACATGATAGGCTACTCACAGGACACAGATATTCTAACTTTTGCTTTCTTTTTGCGCTTAATTAACTTCTTTTCCGTTGTTCTACAGCAAAAGACAAGAAAGTGAAACAACCCTCTGTGGAAGAGCCTGACAAAGGTGGGAATTTTTGTAACCATTGTACTGTAACAGTTGTACTTTCGTTAAGTTTATACTTTTCTTTTATAACACAAACAACTTGTCACTGAAATTGGACATTAGGTATAGTTTTTCAAGGATGCCTTTGTTACCCCATTCCTGTACAATATACAGTAATGTACTTTATTGCTGTATCAGGTTTCTTTTTAAAGAACTGATGATGGTTTCTGTCCATGCAGGCCCGCCTCTTCAGAAAGGAGTCTACATCTTCCCAAACGGAGATAAATATGGTAATCATCATTTTTCCATAGTTTGTTAACACTAATGCAAGTCACTTTACAGTAACTATTTTGGACAAAACTATTCTCGTTTCTCAGACATATTTTTTTCAATTAGAAAAATTTAGTGAGAGGAGTCTCAGCAAGAAAAGAGCTGGTCAGAAGGAAGGCTTGAATTGAACTTTAATCACTGCCTAAAATTATATAACGTTCACCTTTATCTGTGGGGTAACCTATATCCGCTGTTTGTAAAAACAGGTTATTTAAGTGTACCAAGTGGTTGGATGGTGCTTTCAAACTACAATATTTTGAAACTATTGCAACTTGAAACCAACTTGATATCTCTAGATACTGTCGTTTTCAAATCAACAGATATTGGTTACCCCACGGAAAAAGGTGAACTAGCATTATAGGCTTTCTGCCTAGACACTTAAAGTAGCAGGAAGGATTTTGATCAAACTTTAAGCATTTGATTTTTCAGACGGTGAATATTCTCAGTCAGATACCGGGGTACTGGAACGAAACGGGATTGGAACGCACACGACGAAGGACGGCGTTGTCTACACGGGGCGGTGGGTGCAGGACAAGATGAGCGGACAGGGGAAACTCGAGCATCCGTCGGGCGCGGTCTACGATGGCGAGTTCTACAACAACACGTTCCACGGGCGCGGCAAGTACGTCTGGCCAGACGGATCCTTCTACGAGGGAAACTGGGAGGAAAACAAGTAAGTAAACAAAAACGAACCTCTTAACGTAGTGATAAGGCCACACCAATTTAATTTGTCGCTTCTTGGATTCGCCCTTTTCTTTCATAAAAAAAAATTAAGTCCCAAAAAAAATTATGGTAACAGGTACATGTATTAACGCTATCAGAAAACTGTAAATACACATAATTTCAGTCTACAAACAATACCTTTTATTCAGAACATTATATATATAGTAACATTATCAATATTCATTGCAAAAATATATGCCCATTATAAACTCCTCAGGCTGTAGTTTTTTGTGTTATTTAAGCTGTATATCTTCACCTAATAAAGACCTTTTGAAAAAATCTTAATAATTTTTTTTTCTGACCTGCCGGTGCAATTTTTTTTCTGAACAAATACAATAATCAGCAAATAAATTTGGTGTGGCCTAAAGATTAGATATCCACAAATGGTCACCAAGATGTTGGTTGGATAGAACACTAAGTCATGCAATTGGTTGTGTACAAAGAAATTCAATGTTATTCATTGCACCTGTCTGGTTTGGAACTGTCAGTTGCTTTTGGCTTTGCAGTTGCTACATGTATGGCAATTTTGATTGACAGCAGAGTGTACATGTGTTTGATTTATACAAGTCTGACAAACTGACAGATGACATTAACCAGAATATCTAATGTTGAGACCTAGATGAATATGAAGAATTCAGCCTTCTTTTTCTTTCAGGATGGAGGGCGATGGAGAGTTTATTGACACTGAGGGACAGACGTGGACGGGCACTTTCCGACATCGGGCAGCCCCGGGTCTTCGCTTCAAACTCAACTTGGAGATTTGATGGCTAATTGACGGCAGGCACCTTCCAAGATTTAACAGCCCTGGGGGCTGCTATGAGACTGCGTGGACAAAATTATATTATTTTCAAGCTTTAAATCATGTGGCTTGTATGTAAATATGGCAGAGTTGTCGATTTAGGGAGTAGCTTAGAACTACAACGGATTGTAAAGCTTGTACATTCGACAAAATGGCAGCAAAAAGTGCATCATGCACAAAAACTGTTGGCTGTAACAGTTACTTTTTTAATTAAATATTTGGGTTGTCCCTAATATTGACTGGTTGCTTGAATATCTTTTAAATGGTACTAGTATTAGTAAGCTTATTAACTCTTGAGATTATAGAGTGTTTGAAGCTTCGTACATATACGCAGTTGTGCATCCATAATGTTTTGCACAATTATGTAATAAAAGTTTTTAACACTTTTGAAGAAACAGAATATGTTTTTTCCCTGCAGTGGAGAGGAGTCATAATCTTGTACATTGTACAGTACTGTAGTTTTATTTTTTTACAGTGACCACTCTGCGACTCTACTCCATAGGAGTTTCCTTGTATGCCAAAAAGCATTTACCGGTACTCAAGCAACTGGATGTGATTTTGTAAACGATCACTGTTTCTAATCTTCAAAGTTTTCTTGTAGTCGTATTACTAAAAGTAACTGTACAACAGAACTCCTTTATCCGTGAGGTGACATTTATCCGTTGTTTTTAAAAACTGCACATTTAGGAGTATTAAGTCTGCGGACTGTGGTTTCAAATTTGCAGTTATTATATTTTCAAAATTTTCCGATTTGAAACCACTGTCCGTGACTTCATATCCCAAAGTATGTTTTTCTTACAAACAACAAATATA
>NC_049995.1:5621679-5632089 GCF_000003815.2 Branchiostoma floridae
GCAAAATAAATTCAAAAGATTCATCCCATAGTTGACAAAATACTTCATTCACATCTAAGCTAGACTAATTACAAAATGTAAAGGGAAGAGATGAAATACCTTTTGATAAGTAAACCAGGTTAATTTATTAAGACCACTAAGGCAACAAAGAAGTCTATAATGCCTCTTTGTAATTTTTTTCCAAAATCCTATTAAAGGTACAACTTCAAATGAAAATGATGCCACAAGACTTTATACACATACATCCATTTAAAGTAGAATTATATTCTTCAAAAATTTCAATATTATCTGATTAAATAAGAACAAATCTATTGACTGGGCACTGGAATACTTTTCTTAGAAAATGATTTAGCTGCCATAATTACAATAATCTTAGACCACACTACATTAAATGTAATACCTCTTATCAATTTTGCAACATTCTATGCTACAGAATCCTGATAATATACAATGTAGTACAACAATAAAAAGTATAATTTATACATGTAATAGTTACCAAATGATACTTAATTTTCGTTACATTTCTAGTTCATCTTTTCAACTTTTTTTCACCAAGCTAAGTATGGACTGTTCCATTGGTAAATTTTGGGGAACAAAAATATTTTAGATTTCCATTTACAATCTTGTTTCAATCAACAGTGTACCATTAAGGACTGTGAAATATAAAATAGCATGTTTGATCTTCTCGTGCCAAATGGGTTACTCCTTTAAAAGTGTCCAGTTCACCCCTTCTAAATCCATTTGAATGGAACAGTCCTAAATTGTATTGCTAGCCCACAAGCACACACAGACTATGACCAATTGCTATGACCAATTGCTAGAAAGAATTATGATTTAAATTACATTAATAATGACTCTGGATTATTTTTAAAGCACCTCTGGAGAGATCTCATCTTGGATTGGACTCTACGCAACCGTGAAGACTTTCTACGAGCTATTCATATTATATTATGATACATTTTACATCCATTTCTTTACGTTTTCACAGACAAAAGGAGTACATACATCAAGGCATTTGGAAATATACACTTATCCAAGGATTGCACTATGTTACAGTAAGAGCACATTCAAATATCAACATTAAAACAGTAAGGCATTTATACAATGTACTTTATATACAGAATCGAACGCATGCCCGTAGCCAGGATTTTGGTTGGGGGGGTTCTTTTTAGTACTTGCTGGACCATCGAGCGCCGCACGCGCGAGACTCACGCCGAAGGCGTGAGCTGCCTAGGGGGATCCGGGGGCATGCTCCCCCGGAGAAAATTGAAATCTTGACCCTCTGAAACGCCATTTCCTGCATTATGAAGGGCAAAATTCGCTGGCTAAGTTTAATGGAATTTCTATTAAAAAAACAGAAGACTTTTGGCATAAGTCTTTGAGGCCGACTCCCCCGACATATTTTCACCATGTCCGACACCAAAGGCGAGAGGCGTCGCAATGAGGTCCGGGCGAATTTTGAAATCTCGACCCTCTGAAAAGCCATTTCCTGCACTTTCTGGAGCAAATTTTGCTGATAGACTCACTAAAATTGAATGAAATGTCTATAAGTGAAAAATGCATGTCAGTCATGCCTTTGAAAAAAAATCTTGGACATGAAAAAGTGGACCTTTGAGCCTGAAAAAGCGGACCTTTGAGCGTGTGGGGGGGTTCTTCCGAACCCCCCGAACCCCCCCTGGCTACGGGCATGGAACTGAAACACATTTTTCGTATTTGCTACAAATGGGCCTTTGTTTCTTTTGACCAGCTTCTACCTGGGCTTGCACAGAAAAGCGCACAACTTGTTCTTTCAGGCCAAACAGTACCAACCACCAACACTTGTCTAGGACATGAAAAAGAAACACTAACATCAAGGCTATACTGATTTGATAATATGGTTGATATGAGCCATGATATGAGCACGGTGACCGTAAAACATGTTTTTTTGTTGAAGACTGACGCACATGTGGACGTCATCCATTATGATCAAGTCAGCTGGCCTAACGAATACTACAAGCTGTGCCCTGTGGCATTTCAAGCCCCCCATGGCTTGGCAGGTTTCGAAAATGGCATGGAAGGTTTAGTTTGCTTTGCAACTTATATTTCCAGACACCTGTACAGTACCACACCGGCACCAGAAGAAAGACGACAACAGATTTTAATAGGAGTCATTGGATGTGTCCATGTCCAAGCTGTGCTCCTTTTTCGCGACTTTGGCCCGAGCATTTTTGAACCAGATCGCCACGCTCTTCAGTTCGAATGGCTGGTTCCGTCTCCACTCGCTAGCGTTCAGTTCTTCCGCCATCTTCTTCATCTCGGAACGGGAGGGTTTCGGGTTAACGTTGAACCAAGTCTGGAGTCTCGGAAGCTCGGACACGGGGTTGATGATCAGACGCCGCCGTGTTGCACGCGACGATTTCCCTACGCCGTTCCCAAGTTGCGTTGCTCCGGCCGAAGCTGTGGTTGTAGTCTGGTTGTTGAGTTGCGTATACTGGCTGCCTGATACCTGGGCTTGCACAGGCACTGAGTCTTTACTGAGGACATCCTCGGGTGAAACCAATTCCTTACTTTTTGGAGTCATGGGGGGGGCTTTTTTAATAAGTGGTGTTGGAGAAATACTTGACGAAGAACTCCTCTCGGAAGGACTTACACTGCGACTGCGAACCTCATCGAAACTGCACACAGATCCTTTCCTGGATCGTTCAGGTTCTTCTCTATGTTTTGACTCCCCCTCTTCCATGGTGACGTCATCCGGTATGGCGCTGACATTTTCCGTTTTCACGATGACTCGTGGCACATCCTCCAGAACTCTTTTTTCGACATCCGCAGCGACTAACGTCCCTGTGTCGTTTGGTCTATTGCCATTGTGATCACTAGAGGGCATTGTTTTCTGTACGTCATCTCTGTCCAAGTCATCTAATGGCGGTCTCTTTGGCATATCTGGATCATCCTTATGTTTGCTCTCTTGTGAGCCAACGGGCACTCCCTTGTTGCTTGCGGACATCGAAGCCATGATGGAATTGACCACACCGGTAACGAGGCTGCCGACTGTCGGGGCGGGGCTGGCGACGCCCGGTGACGTCACCATGGAGACCAGGGTGGGGCTGCCCATCATGGACATGGGGATTTGCTGAGAGGGAATCGACGAAGGCGTGCCATTGGTCGGGGCAGAGACTGGGATGGAGACCGTTCTCCCGTGTTGTAGCGCCAGGACGCTGTGCGAAAGTGGCGCTGGCTGGATGCGTGTCACGCTACTGGAGTAACCCGACATTTGTAAGGATGCAATTGGTCCAATCATACTACCTCTCCTGTAAATGAAATACAAGAGAAAGACGGCATCGTTATGACTATATGTTGTTTGATTTAATTGAGTATTGTTGAGCTTTTAAAATTGTTGATTAGTACAGCGGGCTTGCTATAGATTTTAGTTGATATAATTGTATTTAGTAAATGCAATGAACTTTCATCTATGTATTTGGAATTTGTATAAAGAAGAAACACTTCCCCACTCCACTTTGCACCAGATTGATGATGGTCCTGAATTCTACATTCTCTTCACATATTGAGTAGAAAATAATGTTTAAAAAAAGGTAGCATTATAACAATCAAATAACTTTATGAAGGTGAGTATATTCCCACATATTTCAGGAGAGCCATACATGTACCTCCAGCTCATTAAAAACCCACACTTATCAAAAAAGAATATTCCATCCATCCAGGCCTGAACGGATCAAACCTTACAGTCTGGTCTATCTTACCATATAAAAATAGGTGTGCTTTGTTGGTTAAGACAGTCTACTGTTTAATGCAATACAAACAAACAAAACAGACTAACCTACCTGAAGCCGTTCTTATGTCTGGGTGTGTACAGCCCCTCTTTCTTGTACTTTGCCCGAGCGTTCTTGAACCAGATGTGCACAGCCTGGTAACGTAGCGGAGCCTGGTGCTTCCGAACTTCGCTGTTGTTCAACTCCTGCAGGTATCTGGGCAAGACAACATCAATTTCATTACTAAAAGTTGTCTCTCAGCTTCTTTTGCTGAATATGGTAACAATACATGTATATCATTAGTGAGCAAAAAAAACAATAAAAGCAATCCTCTAGGGTTCTGTATCTGTTTTCCGTTATAATGACCTGTCACACCTAATGTTTGCACATTTGGTTGGAAGCAGGCTTTTAGCTGGGATTTTATTAGAACCTGGAGTCCAAAGTTCTCAGAGACAGAGATTCACCACATGGCAAATGCTAGACACGAGCATGGTTTGGGGTTTGAGAGAATTTTAAGTTAAAATGGTGCATTCTGAGGTATCCAGAGGTCTTCAACTGTGGCCTAGTCACACTTCCCTGGTCAATCAGAATTTAATGCTTGTCAGAGGATCTGCTCCCCAGTGTAAGGGCCTTTTTAGTGCATCTAGTGCAAGTGCCTCCAATTTCTTATTATTTCTAGAACAGTGCATCTAATGTGGAGGTGAGGCATGCCTGGCTAAAAGCCTGGCTATGTTGTGACCTCTGTTGCAGCAAGTTAAACTAAATAGAAAATTGTTTCTAAAAAGTGCTTCATCTGTTCTCCTCAAGTCCTTTGCAAGATTCCTTGCATTTTTCCTTTCAAAAAATGAAACGGTTCTATCGGTTAGGCCTGGAAATCCGCCAGCAAACGACAGGAAACGGTTTGCATTTTGCGTTCACGATGCAAACTTGCACACCGTTTCAGTTCCTTGAAAAGGCATGGTAATGCACGGTAATGCGATCTCTGACCCCTGAGGTTGTTGTGATCTTGCCCAAACTTGTACTTCTGTGTCAGATTATTGGTCTTTGATCGAAATTGAACCAATGTCTTACTGTATTCGAAGCTGGGTTCTGTTATGACCATGAAAATGCCTCTGAAAACATTGTGGTCCCGATATATGCCATACTATGACATTTCCACTGGATCTCCTGACACATTCCCCTTGCGATATCAGGACTGCTGGCTCCTCACTCGACTAGGAGGCGGCCCGATAATAAAAACGAATTTTACGATTGAAAACACGGCCGAAACACCTGAATGACAGCTTAAAAATTGTAATTTTCCCCCGTGAAGTCACCAAATATGAACGTACATGCCCGGATGTAAAACGCATCGCGCCGCTTTTGCGTTCATGATACAAATTCGCAATTCCGGATAAGGAAGAAACCGTTTCAATACTACCTCGCGAGGAGGTTCCGAACAAACAGTTTCCTATCGCTTCAGATCCGTTTCGGACCGTCCATGATGACAAAACTTATCCGTTTCAGCTGGCCTAACCGATAGTAACCGATTCATTTTTTGTATCATGAACGGGGCCTTAGTGTTGCCTGAAACAAAATGGCTGCCATACCTGTTAATCTTCATGGGATCGGGACGCGGATCTTCCCGGAACCACGCCATCAGCTTCGGAATCTCGTGCTCCAGACTAAAGGTAGTACGGAAGCGCTTGCGATGTTTGATTGGCCCATGGGTCCCACAGCTACCGCCAGACTCCGCAGTTCTCGACAACTTCTTGTTGGCGCTGTGTGTCGCGCTATGGGACGAGGAAGTGTCACGATTGGTTGGCGTCTTGGTTGGAGTCGTCACCTTTGCGTACCATTCGTGGAATGCCTTGTGCTTGTGTGGTGGAATTTCTGCATGGAATTCTCCCTTCATTAAGTGGTCTATCTCAGTCTGGAAAAAAAGAGGCACAAAGCGAAGGTAAATACAAGCTAAAAAAAAGGCAAGTGGCAGTCAGGGTAATAGAACATTTTTATCTCTTAAAGAGGATGCTTCTCTAACGATAATGTACTTCAAATCTCATGATTATGATTCCACTGGAGTTTCAGCTTAACAACCTTTCACACCTAACCTTAAGTTTGCACATCTACATTGACTGTCTTGTATCATGTAGCTGAAATGTTTGAAGCTATCTATTATCTATATCAGTCTGAGAAAGAAGAGGCACACAGCAAGATTATATAAGCTGAGGAACAACAAACTTTGGGTCAAATGGAACCAAGGATTCTACCACATTTAACCTCTTTCATACATAAAGTTTGCAAGGGTGTACAAATGTGTGAAATGGAACAGAATCCGCAGTGACGTTATCAGTGGTTTTGGAAACATGATATGCCCACTTCTGCATCTCAGAAGTAATTTTCGTAATTGCTTTCTTATCTCAATTCCGTTTGATTGTATTTGTGCTATTCACAGAGCAGTTTATTTATCTTACCTCATTCTGGATAACATTTCTAAAATAAATTTGTTATATTCATTCACTGTACCATTTTTTTATATTTCAATCCATTGCATTACCAGTTTGCCTTATATTTTGTTCAATTTTGTTCCCATTTCATTCCAATTTGCACTTTCTGTACAGTGTCACCCATGTTTGACTGTCATATCAAAGAGGATGCTCGTAACTTCAAATCTCATAACTCCAAATGGGTCTAATGAGGATAATTTTATAGTAAAAGTACTTGTTCAGTTGTTGACAATGAGTCCACTGTACTTTCCTCTGAGTCTGTCAAGGGGACAGAGTCATATTACCTTGCTGAGTGGGCAGTCCCCACTGACTAGTGTGTTGACCGGCTTGTGAGCCAGGAGACCCTGCAGTTTGATGGCCACCTGGTGGTTCTGGTGGATCCGGCTGGACGTCGCCGCGTCAAGCTCCGGACTGCTGACCTCTAACCTTTGACTGACCTCTGACACGCGAGGCTTTGCCGGGGGGCTCGACATGACCACTGCAGAGAAAGATTGAAATTAGACAAATGTACAATTCCATGACCATTATACAATGATGTACATTCTTATCCCAAACTCGAACAGATACATGTATACACAATGTAGAATACCTAACATGTCCAAGATGCAATGTAACATGAAATATTCCTGGTGATTTAAAAACCATAAGTTTTGAAGCAGGTCCCTAGGAAGCTGCCTGAGAGGTCCATGTATGAACTTGAATTTTGTTCTACTGTCACCTACACAACCATACCATATATCATACCATACAAAAAAGAGCCATATGGTTCTAACAAGTACAAGTGCTGTCCATATCACACAACTTCTTGATCATGATGAGTTACATACATTATGGTTAGTCCACATACACATGGACATGTACAAAACTTCAGTTCACGAATCACACAAACAACCTCTCAAGTCAGCATCGAAACATAACCTTCTTGGCGGAGGTAACTACTGAGCAAGCTGACCTGGTTGGCGATTGGTCACACTGCTGACAGCTGCGATGACGGACTGTTGTTGGGGCGGGGCTGACGTCAGGAGGGGGGTGGGCTGGTCCTGTACGGGCGACATGGTCGGTACCGCCATGGTCTGCAGTGGGGTCTCCTGCTGAGGTTCCTGCACCTGGGTCTCCCACCGCAGTCTGTGGTGACATCATAAGGAGAGTTGTGGACATGATACAACAGTGATGTAATTTTTTTGGTCAATCACCTCATTCAATGTATTCCTTTTACTTACCACACATATACACATACGCATGCACACACATACCCACACACTCGCATACACATACCCACACACTTGCATACATGATTGTGCACACACATGTATACACACATGACACACATATGTAGATACACACACACACACACAAGCTCACACAATACATTGTACACAGTCACATACACACACACATGCATGATGACACCGACACACACATTTAACACAAACACAGACAACACACATAAAACAACACTAGAGGCTACAACTAGTTCAACTTTATAGAGACTGGTGAAAATCCACATGACGGGACATGTGTACATCATTTGGACAGGTGTCCAGTGACAGGTGTGCCTTACCTGGACAGTTTGATCCTGAGCACGGCCAGGTGAAACACCTCCCCTAACACCTGCCCGACTGTCGCCTGTGGGTTGTCCGAGATTGCGTTGAACGGCAGCGGCTTCCAGTTTTTCACTTCGATATGACCTGTAGAGAATAAAAACTTGCTGGTAAGTTTTTGTCCCAGAAGTTAGAACCATAAAGTTTTAAAACTTCATTTTATAGAGGTCATTAGTATGATCGATACATGATACAAAAGAAATGAAGCAAACTGTGGAAAGCTGACTAGAAAGATCATACTTGTTGGCAGGATTGGCAGGAAGCAGAGCTCAGAGGTGTAGAACTAGTTCAACTTGTTAAATAGATATGATAGACCAAGTACAGATCTGTCGTTCGTCTGTCTAGTTGACGTCTCAGAACCGCTTTTGTCATCAGTGTTGTCAAGTAGTCACATGAGTTTGCAGGTGAAAAAGCTACTAATTTACAAGGAGGCCTTAAAAAGTTTTTGTTTTTGGTCCGTCTGTTTGTGTTTTTGTAGTTAGTTTATTCATTTTCTATATGCTAGTCTCATGCTAAATAAAAAAAAATAGTTTCCATCCCCCCTCAACTGACGTTCGAAATGGACCTTACCGGTGGCAACGACGGACTGAACAGTCGAGTATCCCAGCTTCCCTAGCACCACGCCCACCAGGTCCAGGAAGAACGTGGAGCACGGGATGATGGCGTAACTCTCCATCTCCTGAATAACGCCACTGTCCAGCGTAGTCTCGATGACACAGCGAATCGGCAGGCTTCTGTCTGTGGGAGGGGGGCAGGAATAAAGAAATGAGGTCTCAGAACACAGTTTTTCGCCTATGGGGATTTACATGGTTAAGGACTCCAAAGTGAGGTGGTTCGACGACTCAAAACCTATATTAAGGTGCAGATACAATTTACAAGAATTTAGTATGTTGAAGTTGAGGGTACAACCTACAAAATATCTGAAAATGAGCATAGATTTGCTGGCTCGTTTTTCTATAAAAGACACTTTGACCCCCAGCGGAGGTCATGGAACTGCAGGAGATGAACAGGAAGTGCCGGTAACAGTATCAAGGCGCAAATCCACGCCGGCCAAAGAAGCAACGTAATCCAACTTATACAGTATAAATACCGATGTAGTCCTCGTAGACTATCATTCACCACAGATTCCACCTCGCTGTTGTACACGCAAGAATAACTACGGCCTTTGCAAGTACCGCGGGGCACTATTTTCTAACGAACTACTTTTGGGGACGGGGGTCGCGGATAAATACTGTGTTATGAGACCATGATTTCAAAGAAACAACAATTCAGTTTCCTGGTGGCAGCAATCAAAAGCTTGAAGTACGATCTTGGATGGTTTTATGTTCAATAATATAAGAAGGGTATATATTGAGTGCGATCTGTGAAACACTAATTATAGTACATATACATGTATCTATGATTCTTATTGAATAATTGTTACAAATTCTAATTGCAGGTAACATGAAATGCAACAAACAAACAAATAGTGTAGAACAGTTGTATGTTTAATCTAGTCTAAAAGCTATAACTCTAAACTGTAACTTGTTGGGTTCGACTTCATTTACTGAATATTGAATATTTAACAGATCCTGATGCAATCAATCCTGAATATTGAAAATTGAACATAATTTATTATTTATTGAATATAATCAGATGTATGTTGCACTTTGATGTCATTAGTGTCAGAAATACTTAAAAGTATGCAGACAACACAAAATAATCTAAGACTTGTACAGTGAAGTAAATCAACTGTTACATGTTTTACGAGAATATACGATAACACATGCTGACTGGAACAAAGCCAGACCAATTACATGTACCAATCACCTATCAAATATTCATCGACCATGATCAAAAGTACCAAAATCTATCAACAGAAAATTGACCAGACATACATTTTGTATTTTCCAATAAGGTGACATTACTTTATCTGCAGGGTAACCGCTATATCCGTTGTTTTCAATAACAGGGTACGATCTGTGCTCTCCAAGCAGAGGTTTGGCCCGGGCTTTTTTTGACGTATTTTAGGCGTTTTTACCAGGCTTTCTTTTTTGTACCGGACTCTTTTTAATATGTCTCACTGCCAACAATAGAGAGTCTGATAAAAATGCCTATTACGTAAAAACATGTCGAAGCCTAAGGTTGTATTTAGAGATATCAAGTCAATGGACAGTGGTTTCAAACTACAAAACATTCAGTGAATAAAGAGACTCTTTTTGCACAACCATTGCTTTATTCTCACTGACGTTTCGGTGACCGTCTGTCGCCTTCTTCAGGGCAATTCTGTCTGGTTCACATTGTACTGCAGGACAGATGTCCTCTCTGTCTAGAGAGGACCACAGATGCACCCGCTGGATAAAGGAGGCTGTATGGATTAGGAAGTCTACTCCAGTCATGAACCGAGATGAGGGGGGGTACAGACTCAGCCACGTGTGGGACAATATTCTTAAGAAGTAAAAAGAAATTATTGTTATATTAATTCATTGTTGACAACTGATTGTGTTATGGATGTATTACACTCCTTTACGTTCATGACTGGAGTAGACTTACATATGTAAATACTTTTCGATCCAGCGGGTGCATCTGTGTCCTCTC
>NC_049995.1:5634376-5666034 GCF_000003815.2 Branchiostoma floridae
CAAACACAGTCTGTAGAAAGAGTGGACATCCTTCACTCACAGTGTTCAATGGGATCCAGTCAGAATGGCCACCAAGCTGTTAAGCAGGCGATCACCGAAACGTCGGTGAGAATAAAGCACTGGTTGTGTAAAAAGAGTCTCTTTATTCATTGACGTACCAACCTGATGAAACTGTTCACGGATACAAAACATTCATTGAAAGAAAACACTGCAATTTTAAACTATTGTCTGTCGACTAACTCTTGAATATTCCTAAATACCGTGTTTGAATACAATAGATATAGGATACTCGGGAGATAAAAATGATTCATGATAGTATTACATGTATATCTTTTTATGATTATAGCAATTAATAGACTAAAAAAAAATCTGTGATCCTTACCTCCTGGTTTCATACTAGTGTTGGGGCTGACCATGACTCGAGGCTGTTGCTGGGAGCGAATCGTTGGTTGATGGATCAGATGCGAATGTGGCGTTCGCTGTTCCGAGTCCCCGTCGTGGTGCGCCCGGCTCCGCTGTGTGCCGCCATGTTGGTTCCTGCAGATCACGTGGATGGCAACTTTGTTTACAATATCACTGAAATCCATGTGCGGCTAGTTCTTGTGACGTTTTTCAAAAGCGAGAGAAAATCTTCTCGTCTCCTTACGTTTTCCAAGTGACCCAATTATGAATCTTTTACAAGACCAAGTTTCAAACATCTTCTGACATTGTATTAAGCTAAATTGTCTTTCAACACGCAGATGAAATTTTCAACGACCACTGTCGCCTTCTTCAGGATCAAAACTGATGACCAATCACTTCAGAACATAAACAGCGAGAGTTACGAATACGTGATCGTATCAACACGTGATCTTCCGGATACGTGTCGTCAGCAATTGGTCAAATGTGCCAGGATATTTATCGACATGGTCACACTCGCCGCAGGATGTCACGTGATTCTGACAATGTAACATTTTCAGGCTGTGATATGAGCAACTGCAGAGTCTGACAAGGATCTAGAACAGCCTTTTCTGTAAATCGACAGCTGAATTTCGGAGTATCAGAGTATGGTAATGAACAATTATCCTAAGAGTGATTGTATGATGATCATACAACGGAATTTGTGACCCTACTAATGACTTAGACTACTCTATGCACAATATAATCATCATAAATTATAAAAACAGTGAAATATTAATGATTATTGGGACCTGACAAAGGCCTTAATCTTTAAATTAAAATAATGCAGACAAGCGTGAAACTAAATATGACTTGTTGCACAATAACAATGGATAACTAAGGAGTGACGTGGGATTTTCTTTCAACTGAATAGTGCAAGTCAAAACATCAACTTAAGGGAATCCACATCAATGCTGTACCATCGCAAATGGAGATCACTAATTTAGTTTCAATAATGCCTTCCATAGTAAAATGGATCAAATATTCTAATCATATTCTTTTTCATAATTCTGTTCACAATAGGAAAAAAATCTAGAATTTCAATATTAACATTTTGAAAAAAAATCCAAAATTTCAACATTAAAATTTCTACAAAATCAGATTCTTAAAGTCTTGAGCTTGTAAGTACTGACAGCTCACATATTAACAATTAAATAATGCTCTACTAATAGTGTCAAGCACCCTCTAGCAGAAAATATGGAAACTGCAATGCATACACATAGGATTATATACAGACACATTAACACACAGGTAAGTTGAAAACAACATCATGTAACTTCAATTCCTTGGGGTGAAAATGGCTGGTGGGAATCTAGGGTGGCTGAGGGTTACCTGGGATGTGAGAAAGAATTACCTAAGGGGTCGGGAAGGCTTACCTGGGGGTGGGGGAGTGCAGGTACTGCTGCATGGGGGGTGGGGCCATCAGTATCTCCTCGGAGTTGACAACCTTGACCGGTTCCGTCTGTTTCCTGCGATGGCTGGAGCGCCCACCCTCAGGCGAGACTGACCCACTGGACATTGTTGGTCAACCTGGGGCAACATAAAGACATGCATGGTCAGTCTTCTGTTAATCGGAATTCAACTCGCATTTCTTCCAGTTCACTTCAGTGTCACTGATGAAAGATGTTGGATGCCATTTGAAACATCTGACCGTTTCCAAAACCACATCCAGCTACTTGAGTAACTGATTTTTGCCATATCTTATTACCTGGATCATGTCTAACTTTCATCGATGTATAATTATTCTTCTTCTTTATTTCAGGCAATACAGGCCCATAACATTTACATTCAATTAAAAACCGGGAGACATATATATACATGTACATATAAATACAGGGTGGGTACGACTGGATGTGTTAAAGGTATGTACAAAATGAAAGCATAAGCGCTTGTAGACCAGATCAACAAATAGTGTTGCCAGTATTTACAGAGAGTGAACATGTCGGAATGGATTGTAAGCTTTAAATGATACTATTGCTCGAGTTGAAGATGCTGATATTTTCTAAAAAACATTACATAACTATGAAAACAAAATTAACCAAAAAGATAACATTTGCAAGCAAATACAAAACATTTACTTTGAACTTTACAATATATAATGGTCTAACCTAACAAACTACATACTATTGTTCAAATTGTTTGTCTCTACTTATTAGTAAACACATTCATTCACAAGTTATATGTACATGACTTGTATAGACAATGACCAGCCCCTGCAGCTGTATCCTGCCACTTACTACATGATGTAATCGGACACCACAGTGTGCCTGCTACTTGACCAGTTTAAAGTAAAGTTTGATAACAGCCAACCGGCCTTACTTGGAGAAGAAGAAAAAGACGAAGAAAATACTTCAGTGACTGTATGTTTCTCTACAATGAATGTTTTATAATTGTATCACATATGGAAATGGACCATTAAAACTAGATCACCTTAATCCGTGGGATACCTAGATTCGTTGCTTAAAAAAAAATGGGTTAGAGATTTCCGTTCAACGACGTGGGTTTCAAATATTAACATTTTCAAGATATTGCAATGTGAAACTACATCCCAACGACTTAACAATTTCCAAATACCCAATTTTTATATACAACGGATATAGGTTACCGTACGGATAAAGGTGAACTAACGTTATAACACAGTTACTGAAGAAGTCTTAGTCCCCCATGTAGATCATTTCTGGTAACTATTAAAGTAATACAAAAAACGTATATACATTTGTATATTTTAATAGGAAGGTTATAGATTTTGTACTATACACCGTATATCTTACAAAACGTTCCCTGTGTGAGCCATTTTAATTACAGTAACAGCTTTGTGGTAAAGTGAGCAGGTCTGGAGTGACGAATGATCTTCGCCACATGATAACATCTACAATTTCTCAGTTGTACCTGTTCACACCTGTCGGAGCCTGATAACACCTGCCTACCACTTGGGCTACACAAACTCAATTTTATGGTTGACAGATTTTCAGAATCTTGTTCGTAAGGCCATCATCATCATCATCATCGCCATAATAAGCAATTAGTTTTGTTGGTTGAAATTTTTGGATGATTTTAGGAAATATGGAAATGGCATCCCCTTATGTCTCCATAGGAGCCATAAACAATATTTCAAACAATCATTTCTCAATTTTCCATTCATTGATGAATGGTAGAATTGGAACAATAGAACAAGAGTTTGCACCCCTTCCTTTTGATTATTGGATTGAATAACATGTATACCTGGCTTGTAAATTGCTTTAAATCATATTCCTCTTTTGGACTCTCAAGCTAAATTTTGATAGCCTGGGTACCATCCGGATAGCGGTAGTTTGCTTAAATAGTGTTCGGTTCTGCTAACCTACATCTGGTGAACTGTATATTCAAACCTTTTGGTGGTGACGTCAGTTAACAAGCGAATTAAGGAATGATGTATAGAGTGCTTGTTCAATGACAACAGGCCCTCCTAAGCGGATGGAAGGCGTTTCTGGCATTGGAACGCCTGTTCGAATGAGCACTTGCATCGTATCCTTAATTCGCTCGTGTGGGGACCAATCAGCACCCTCGTCCTAAATTTGGACAATTCCAGACATTAGAGGTGATGTCAAGGTTTCCAGACAGAATAGCAGAGAAGCAACTGTCTACAATGTGTAACAAAAGTCAGAGCGAGAAGTGACTGAAGTGTACATTAAACGTCAAAGCAAGCTGCTATTCGGATGGTACCCAATCTAAAATTTCCTCTAATGGAGAATTTTGAGTCTTGTATTCGATACATGTAACTTTAATCGATGTTTTAGCCCAGGGCTTATGTATTGTTTTCTCAGGTGACACTGACAACAGAAATCATCAGCAAAAGAAACGACAAGAAGAATGTACATGACATTGTACCTGTAGAGGGATCGATTCTCCAAAACAGGAGATGATCTGGCAATGACAGACATTGTAGGGATACAACCTTCATCAATCAATTGTTATGACAAGTGTTACAATCTAGGAACAGGGATGTCTCCAGGACTTCTCCTTCCTTTGCCAGTTGGATTTTGCTCATTGGGACTAACAAGAAGAAGTTGGCACGTTACACCAAATGGCAATTATACCAGCAGCATACAGTACAGAATCTGATCATACATATTATGTCATACCTGTGACGCGAAAACGTTCGATACGGGCGTTCCGGACCGGGCCGTACGTTTCCGTATCGCACAGGTTCGAAAGGCGTATCACACAGGCTCTATTCGAATAAATCGAACTCGGTCTCAGCCCTCCCGCCCCTCGGATCACCCTCCGGCCTTCGGGCGATCCGACCCGCGGTCGGGCTGAAACCTTGGGCGATACGGAATACACTGTGTTGTATATTTATCATGCATGTAATTCTACTTTACCTTTATCTGCAGGGTAACCTACATTGTATATTCTTCGTGGAGCAACCATCCATCTACTTACTTACTATCTACTTGACATCCCTAAATACACTGTTTTCAAATACAACAGAACTGTTACTTAGCCTGATTAAATCTCGCTTATAGCAGCCCGCCAAACATCCGCCGCGGGGAGGGGCCAGTTACAACCCTGAACAGCACAGCTTGTGTTACACAGACTAACTGTTACTGAGTTTACACCTCGGTTAAAGGTGAACTAAGCTTTTACCCAGAGTCCACAAAAATCTGAATTTCATGAAATGAAACTAATTGTTTTCGCCAGCTTCAATAGGACAGACTTAGCAACAAAAAAAGTAAAAAACATGGGCTCCAAAACAATGAGTGGGACTAAAAAAAATTCAAAGCTGGACACGTCAGGAACAACTTTCTTAAATTTAATTTTTCCCATGATTTAACCAACAACAGGTAGAATTTCTAGTAAATACAGTGATCCAAACTTCGTTTTTTCTTTTGATGAATCTAACCGTTCTAACACTAGTTCATCTTTATCTGTTGGGTAACCTAATAGTATATCCGTTAGTTTTTGAAACAGGGTATTTGGGGATATCACACCGAAGGACGTTAGTTTCAAGTTGCAATATTTTCAGGATATTGCAGTTTAAAACTGTGCACCAACTGTCGACTTGATGTGCCTAAATATCCTCTTTTTAAAAAGCAACGGATATACTAGTAGGTTACCCAACGGATAAAGGTGAACTAGTGTTACTAGGAACTTTCCTGACAGTTAATTTTTCCCACGACGTTTGATCAGCCCTCGGACAACACCTCTCTACGCATGGTTGACACTACTGTCAACAGCACCCACAAACAAAGAGCTAATCTCCGGCTAGGAGAGAGGGGCTCAGGCATTGTGACTTAATCCTGTGGATTAGTGCGCAGGCGGCACGTAAGCCCCAGTTAATTAGTACCCCGGCCGACAGGGCGGTTGTGAAGTGGGTGGCACGGCGGAAGGATGAGGTATGAATGAGGTATAGAGAACTGCGAAAATCATTAAGGTACAGATCCAAAATTCCAGTGCTGGTAAATATTGTATAATGTTACGTTACTACCTGCATAGACTTACAGCTACACACATGTAGCTTTTGACCTATAAAAATTTTCTTACTGAATTTTGTGTTTATAGTAATTCTTAAGTTTAATACTTTAGCACTGGAAAATGCTGAAAAAAATTTTGTATGGGCAGCGAAATTGGTACTTGATTTAAGATACAAATAAACAAAAGCATCCATTGGGTTCTCTGTATATGACACTACATAGTAAGTGACACTTAAGTAAAGTGATGGATGTCACTCAAAACGTTTGGAAGTAAAATATCCAACTTTTATCTAGTGGTAGAGATTGTGTGTACTACCTGGATGTAATCTTTATAAACGTACCTCAGAAATTTACATTTTACATTCCGTTATTCTTATTTTCGTTAATGGCTTTTTCATAAGTGTCATCATTGAAGACCACACTTTATAATTTGTCAAAATACTCAGGTACAAGTATGTACTTAGTACAGATACGGACCTGTACCTAAACCTGACAGTACTGGCATATTACTAGTATCCCTTAGTACGAATGATACACTGCCGTATGGAGGTGAACCGACAGTCGAGATTAGCGTCAAGCTGGCCCCCTAAACCCCACTGATTGACACTAACGTCTGACGTTATGACGTGCCTAATTGGTGCTGTCGCTGATTAACGCTGTTATAGCGCCGGATTAATTATTCTCGTCTGATTAAGACGGCTGTGTTAAGGTGGGATTGGTGCATGTGTGAGGGGTGTAAGCTGTGATAATTTATCGTGATGTTCTGGTACTAATGTTTGTATAGGTGGGTTATAGCTGGGTGTGTCATAATAATTATCACTACACTATCTTCTGACTATTAATCTAAAGCAACATAAACTTGATTTTATGGGGGCCAATTTCCCTCGAGAGATTTTTCCTATTTTTTCAATGATTGTTTCATGGAAAAACCAGACAGGCTTTGATACAAAAAGTATGCAGTTACAGAACATTAAAAGGCAAAATCCAATAAAAGAAATTAAGGCATCGTTATAACTAATATTCATTGCAAGAATGAATATCTTGTAACAAAAGGGTAATGTGATATTTAGATTTCATATTATATCAAGCATGTTCTATTAAATCCCAAAACTTAGTTTGTGCGACCAGTGGAAAATCTTAATTTCTTCGTTTGTTGGGTTTCAAAAGTTGGTGGATTCAAATTTGAAAAATGACTGGAATTCCGAGCAAAAAAAATGATAGATGAAATTGGCATTGCACTGTATGTCGATTGAATTAGAAACATGTTGGAAAGCTTTACAACCTGACATTTTCAAGAAGCCTTGTAAAGGAGTGACTTTTGACATCTTCTGCCGATAGGAGTTCTCTAAAACTGTCAAGTTATTTTCTCACTCTTCAACCGTGACGCGGGACGGCGTTTCAGAACTCGATGCCTTCGAGGCGGGGGATCGTGTTAACGCCCTCCTGCATGCAGAATACCCCGAAATATCTGTTATCCCAAGAATTCTGTGTCAGAGGTGTCTTAATCGGACTTGTGCAGGAGGTATAATTTATTACCTAATTGCCGGGAGTTTTACTGCCCAGAAAAATTGGCATCATTCGTCAAGCGACTTTTCACCGCGGCGCGTCGCTTCCCCCGGACTTCATCAAAGGCGGCTCCGGGGGGTTCCCGCGCTGACAAACGACGCGTTTCCGACGCGCGGCTGCATTATCACTCGGCCATGATGTTGCAAGTGTTGGGGGAATCAGTAATCGGCGCTCCCCGGCAGATTAAGCATGGCGTGTGGACGGTTCCCTGGCAGTGGCGTCGGGCAATCTATCCCCTAATTACGGCGCGCTGGCAGGGTCCATAAACTCCCCGCTGTACAGACTCTCATAAATCCCACCTTATTACACATTGAAAGACTGCCAGGAGGGATGAATAGGTGGTCAGAAGCCCATCCTGACGGATTGGGTTCATTGTCATGTATGACTACCCTATGGCACACACCATCGACTAGTTTCAAAACCCCCCGCAGTAACGAGTTGTCTTGGAAAGCGGTGATAACGGAACGCCCGAACAATCCGCGCATCTCAACGCAGATTTCCATTTACACACCGGCCACACATCACCCCTACCTAACAGTCCGCCGACAAGATTTCCCGAAAATGTCAATTCACTTTTCGGTCATTAAAACCTATAGCAGTACATTGTTTCCTCAAACTCATTACTTCTGATATCTCTACTCACATTCTTTTGACTTCTAGTGCACCCTGATTTTTTTGAGAGTGCCAAACTCTAAACTAGTTTAGTAAGTGCAGGAAAATCTCTGGAAAATGCAAATTCATTTTTCAGCTCAGGCGTTAAAAAATACATCACGACTCAAAACTCAAGACTTGTGATCTCTCTATTGACATTCTTTTGACTACTACTTGTGAAGCCATTTTTCCGAGACATATTTCAATCCTTGAATTCGAAAGTACCGGTTAAGTACAGACAGAGACAAGATAGAAAACAATAAACTTCAAACCTTGACCCAGAGTAATCTGTCACGAGGCTCTTCTGTCCAAACATCGCATTCATATCATCCTCCGACACCAATAAATATCAATATATGGTGATCCTTCGAGGCCCGGCCACACTGGAGAGTCTCTCGATGTACATTTTAGTTATGCGTAGAGCGTCCTGTCCGCGCTTTGTGTCCAAATGGATTGGATTCGAGGATCTGGGTGGCGTAAACCCTCTGCCATTCCCAATTTTTCTTTTCGTGGCCGTGGTTATCTCCTAATTCCAGACAGCGGCGCGCTTTTCTTATCGCTGCCACCTTGCGCGCCAAATCCGTTACGAAGGTCAGGGGGAGATCATATTTCAAAGGGGGACTCACGTCCTAATCCACACCGGACTTTAATGCGACCAATCCAGCCCTGGGGTTTATGCGCTGACGTCAACGGAAGATTAGCCCTAATCTCCCTGCCCCGAGGGGCCGCCAATCCCGGATTAGGCACCTGGTTTCTCCAAACGGAATAACTCCTAGCTAATGTGGCGCAGCCTGTCTCAATACAGCCCTGAATCAAGCATCCCCATAGATTTTACACACTCCTACAACATTCTGTACATCTCAGATAAATCTCCATCCTGGTAATACATACATAGACTTTGCGCTACGGTTCGCTTATTTGGCGGAGTTCGTCCTTTGTTCTTGCGGGGATTATGCCGCCGCGTTCGCTTGGATTAAGTCGGCCCGCCACTTCCCTCCGGGGGTTTTAATTCTTCCAAAGTAAACGTGCTTAAGAATAATTCATAGACGTTTCAGCTTAAGCTGGTTGGGAGGAAGCCATAACACTTTCAGGGATGGTACATTTGTGGTGTTAGATACCTACTAAACCAGGGAGCACAGCAGCAATACATGTAACGCTACTTTACCTTTATCTGTAAGGCAACTTTTACCCGTTGTATCTAAAAACTTGGTATTTAGGGATATCATATTTACGAACAGTTTTCGAACATATTTTCAAAATATTACAGTTTGAAACCCGAAGTACCATGTTTTTTAATACAACAGATATAGGTTACCCGAGATAAAGGTGAACTAGTGTTACATTTTATTTCAGCCTCAACGAATTACTGTTTTCTTTTAATATTTTAGCAAACCTATGCTCATCTTCTGGTATGTTTTACCCTTGTTTTAATATTTATTTTATTTCATTCACAAGTCATACATTTCTTGAGGATCAGGCAAAAGGCATATGAGAGGCCTTTTCCTCAAGAGTGCAAAAACACAATTTTTGTTTTTATCCTGATCTTTATCAAGCTATGTAAGGATAGAGGTAAAGGACTGTGCACAAAATTTCATTGAAGGACAAACAAATTCTCTCTGTCAAGGTCATCACGAAAAGATGGCCGTAATTTCGTCAGTCATTAGCAGCTGAAAATTCCATCATATGACAGGATGATGTATGATGGGTGTGGACCCCTGCAACAGTATTTATCGCTGTAGCTGCCTCGCATAATCATCAACACATATATCATAGCCTGATAGCCTTATCTCCCATTATCAAGGTGAGAAGGATCCCATAACAAACAGATTCCGGTGTCACGTTGGGAATTCCAAACGTTTGCCTTCACCGATCATCCGCACAGGGCTGTTTCTTAACCCTTAATCTGCCGAATAATCCTGCAACCAATACAGACTTGCTACCAAAAGGGCACCTTTGCATGAAACGGGTTAAAATTTAACAATTTGAGTTAACCTGCATGTTCCTGATAAAGAATTATGTTTAAATCTCTGGCTTAATATTAAGAAATAATTTTTTTTTAAATTTTAAGAAGAACACCCCTCATGGCAAATGGTTGGCTCCTGCCTCACTCTATAATTGAATGCAAATTTGGTGCCAAAATGCCTACTAGTACAAGTGTACCTTAGCAGGCTGAAGGTTAAACCAGATAGAGTGAAAGGTCTAATTATTTCTTAAACGAAGAAGTCATGTAAAATGCAAACTTTCAATTAAGAAGTCACGAAAGGTCACACCTGAGTTAAGTTCTGGGACATTCTAACGTCAACAATTTACCAAGAAGAAAACTTGAATATAAGTTTGTATTCAAGACACGAAATTGAGTACAGCAAGTCATTAATGTGGTCCCCAGGCTTTGACTTTGACTTTATTCCGATTCACATTTAGCATAATATTTTCATTGTGTTTTTCCAGTACCGGTAAGCATATTCTTTTTCTACTTGTAAATCCAAAAACTGACAAATTGAATTGAAAGGCCAAAAAGAATTAACATAAGATTTGAGACAGAATACATTAAGTACATGTATATATCCCCCCCCCCCCCCAGCATATGAAGTGGTTGGTCCCTAAACCCCCTAGTACATTGTATTTAATCCAAGTGCACTGAGAATCAGCTATAAATCATTTTTATTTTTTTTCTAAATCTAAAAAACAAAAATTGAACTGGAGAGCCAAAAAATCTAATTAGCATAAGATTTCAGACAGAATACACAATTATGCATGGATCCCTCCCCCAGCATATTAAGTGGTTGGTCCCTAAACCCCCCAGTATTCAGTCCAGGTGTACAGAATCATTTAAACTTAAAGTATATCTTTTTCTAAACCTGAAAACCAACTGTTACAAATTAAACTGGATGGCCAAAGATCTAATTAGCATAAGATTTTAGACAGAATACAAAATTATGCATATATGTAGATCCCTACCCCCCAGGATATGAAGTGGTTGGTCCCCAAACCCCTCAGTCCAGGTGCACAGAATCAGTTAAAGCATTTTTTTGAATGTGAAAACCAACAAATTGAACTTTAGGGGCAAAAGTCTAATTAGCATAAGATTTCAGACAGAAAACATAATTATCCCTCCCCCAGCATATGAAGTGGTTGGTCCCTAAACCCCCCAGTATTCAGTCCAGGTGCACATAATCAGTTAAAATTTTAGTTGAAGCATATTTTTTCTAAGTCTGAAAACCAACAAATTCAATAAAATTTTAGACAGGATACATCATTATGCATAGATCTCTCCCCCAGCATATTTAGTGGTTGGTCCCTCAACCCCCCAGTATTCAGTCCAGGTGCACATGTGAGAATCATTTAAATCATATTTTTTCTGAATCTGAAAACCAACAATTTGAAGATTTCACATAAAATACATTAAGCATATATCCTTCCCCCCAGTATATTTAGTGGTTGGTCCCTAAACCCCCCAGTATTCAGTCCAGGTGCACAGAATCAGTTTAACTTAAAGTATTTTTTTCTAAACTTCTATAAAACTAACAAATTGAACTGGAGGGCCCAAAATCTTATGCTATAATATATCCCTCCCCCCAGTTTATGAAGTGGTTGGTCCCTAACCCCCCCAGTATTCAGTCCAGGTGCACAGAATCAGCTAAATCCTGTCCCCTCTAGCTCTCCGCCGGGCCTAATCCTGTTTGCTCCACGGATCAGCACCGAGCATTGTTCCACCGCCCCTCCGCTCCATCAGTCTCTCCGCTTTTCATCTGCGGGATTTGGCGCGCCCGGCTGACGGGATACTCGCCCGGATTACCCCCGCTGTCTCGACAGAGGGGGGATCAAATTTCTGACTCCGATTCAACGTCCGATTCGGGACAGCACGGCTTTCATCATTCTGATTGAAACTAAGGAGAAGAAATTCTTAAACAGGCTTTACTAAGAGTTAACTTAAGAAGTCTCCTTACATTTCCACACATAGTTACTACAAAATAAGACAAGATTTATCAGAATTGTGCTTGTAACTTTAGGTTTAAAACCAGTGATTTCCTTAAAATTAGCTTTCCTTAAAATTAGCTTTCCGTAAAATGTCAACATTTTTCATTACAACTACATAAACAGATTAGTAACTTGTGAGAACTGCATTATTGACACAAAATGTTATGCGAAAAGATTTACACAATGATCTCTATCAAAAGTGCAAGTAATTCAATATAATAACATTATCATTCAAGTACTAAATTCTGTTCAAAGAAACATTATGTAGAATGCCCATAAGTGCTATGACTTAAGATGATAGTCCGTCAAATCTCTTTCAAGTCTTGCCACCCACACACTTTGCAGGCCGCTTTTCTTAAACAGCCACGTTATAAGCTGTAGAATCAACGTTGTGCATTATGACTCCTGAGACCACCACATGACATGATTCTGAATGAAGAATTACTTCACAGACACGGGCCACTGTACTGCTATCACTTAAACACTGCCTCTCACTTACACACACTCACTATCCGGTTTATCGTCTGTTGTGCCACTCTGAAGAATTTCTGTAGTGTCAATCCTTAGATCTTAGCCGGAATTCTTGCTAGGGCATTGCTGTTACAATGCTGTTTCCTAATTCATAATAACATGTACACCCACATTTTTGTATCATACCATTGAATAATAGGGTAGTTTTCTGTCCCTATCACCTTGGACAAACTAGCTGTATATAGACATAACGCTGGTTCACTTTTATCTGCGGGGTAACCTATATCCGTTGTTTTAAAAACCCTGGTTTCAAATTGCAATATTTTCACAATTTTTCGGTGGACCCAACATTTTCAAAATATTGCAGTTTGAAACCGCCGTCGACAGCCCTAAATACCTTTTTTTCCAAACAACGGATATAGGTTACCCCTCGAATAAAGGTGAACTAACGATATAGACTTCCAATTATTCCAGATCAAATTTGTGGCTGGAACAGTAACAACGCAGTGTTCGAATAAACAAAACTAATCCATACGACAAGTAAACAAACAAGTCGGTCTCAGTCCACTGACTCCGAAGACGCGTGATATCTGATTACTGTCGTGGAGAGTCGGCCCCGGGCGGGAAAACGAGACCGTCCTCCGTGAAGAGAGGTAAAACGCAGTGAAAAGGACTTAAACAACGTCCCACTCAGCGTTATCTCATTGTTCATGCTTGTCTGAGTATCCATGGTTGGTTTATCTTTGGGATTTGGCTTGCTTGAGCGAGCAGATATTCCAAAGGGAAGGAACCCACCCCCGATCTAAGCCACCCATAAATTCAGCCCAGAGACTTTCTCAACAATCTTTGCAGCAACGCAAACCGACATAAAGACATTTCAGCTGAAATCAATAAATTTCCTGTTTTTTTATCTGACCGGTGAGCGTCGCTCGTGGCAGATTATGGAGTAAGAGTCGGGTCGGACCGTAAATTTCACTGGCGCACATTCAGCCTCGCTCGAGTTTACGACACCCCGACGTTTCAGCAACGCTTTTCCCTGAGGGAGCAGCGCGCTCACTTATTCATGTTCACTCAAATGTCCTCTAGATCCAAGAAGTTGATTTCATGAGAGAGGACGTTTTCAATGTTACACAGGCGAGGGTTTTAGGGCGCTTCGTCTCGGGGCTTCTCGGTAAACCCGGCGTGGAGAATCCCGAGACGATGATGTCGTTCAGTCTGCCGCGGTGCGGACGGTAATCCCTCACGGTAACAGCCTCCGCAGCGCGTTTACGGGGGATTTCAGATCCGCACTGGTCACGTAGAGGATTTGAAGCTATCTGAGCTTGCTACTGATACATGTAAATAAACGCTGCTCCCATTCTGACTGAATTTCAAGCAGAATATACCCCAGATCAACAACCAAGAGCCAGCTTAGCTAAAATCATCTATCTGTGGTGCATTTTGAGAGAATGACAATCAGTTCCTTTGACGAGGACTTAATCAAAGCATCACTTAACATCACAGACGCAAGAATTTCTTATCGGAAAATTCAACCTCCAGTTGTTGAGTTACTCGAGGCCGGGGAGAACATTCCTAAGGACTCCGCGCTATCTGTGAGAGGACTATATCCGATCTTCATGAAGCAATCCCCGAGGTGTACTTATCACAGAAAACCCTGCCTATGGGTACATCATATCAATTTCCTTGTGAGAGTGTGCGTTAGTTCACGTTGCTACTCTTGGGGGGCCCAAAACAAGGAGAGGAAGAGATTAAAGTAAGAGGGAGGTTTAGCTATCCCTGCCAAGCTACTAAGAGATAAACTATAATATGTATAAACCAACAGGATATAAAAAACAAAAAAGCTTTTCTTAATTGTTAGTCTTAAACGACTACTACTACTAGTAATATTAATCAGTACAACAATGAAGTATATGTCTGCAAAAACATGTAAATTCTCCAGTTTCTAATTCTATTTGCTGCATGAAACATTATATACACACATGAATTGTTAGTGAAATATTATACACACTTAAACAAAAGGAATGTCATATACTACAGTAGTGGAGTACCAGCTGAAAATTAATTGTTGACTTGGCCGTGCAGAAATGTATGAAATGTTGCGGAATCAGTTTCAAAGCCTACCGAAATATCCACAATTTTCCACGTAATTAAGTCCCCTTCACACTTAATTACTGAAATTGTGAGAGTCACTTTCACCCTTTATAAGGCTGTGGGCATAGATCTACATTCGAAGACAAAACTTATGGCTCAAGCGACAAGTATTAACACAGTTAATTTTGAAAAAAAAAAAAAAACATCTGAAGACTGCTGGATAAAAATTATTATCGTTATACAAAACAACATTCTTGGGTTGCTAGCTTTGGCTTTCAATTCAATTTGTGGATTCAAGTGTAATAAATTAACTTCTCTTGAACAATTACTTTCAATTCGCTGGATTTGCTTGCATTTAATTCCTAGCCAGACGACTACACAGTTTACGAGTTTGGATAGACTAAACACATCAAATCCTCATTTATTTTCCTCGATGAATTGTGTAACAGACAAAATATTTGTACTTTAAACTGGACGTAATTGCGGTCCTAAGCAAAGAGAGTCATCTTACACAGGTACATGTATCGTATTCCGAGCACACACACACACACACACATGCACACAGCACAAAAGTTTGATGGTTCCCCACCTGTCTGAATGGACTGATAAGCCACGACAGCGTCAGGTGTGAGCCCGACACGACACCTTAAGTAGGCGTGTGGCACCCAGACAGAAACACCTTAACAGCTGACACGGAATCCACAACATAAAGCCAATCTAGGGATCACAAATTGCTGCACACATACAGCAATTCTGCAAATCCCAAGGGAGCAGTTAAAGTAGAACACACCTCCCTATTGTTCTATCGTGTCGCACCTGCGGTCAGGTAGAAAGGAGGACCCTTAAGAGACACCAATCCGCCCACCTGGTTAGAGCTCCGCTTACCTGGCTAAGCCTGGGCGGTGTTGGCGGCTGTAGGATTACCGAACGCGGTGGAAATCTGGCAGGAAGGGTGTAAAATCGGCGGGATCCATGAGGGAAGGAGGCTGCTGTGCGGGCGGGCGGCTCAGCTTGGACTGCCGAGCTCCGGCCTCGCGTTGATCTGATAAGGATGAGGGATTACCGACCGCATCGCCAGGTGAACCCGCCGTCTCCGTCCGCCACGCGAACAAGTCCGCTCTCAAAATCCAGCCCGAAACCTCACCGAATCCCCCGCAAACTTTCTACAAAGTTTCCCCAGAAGTTGAGTCAAGCATTTTGGATTAATCCACGCGATTAACACCTCCGTTAATCCTTTCTTAATCCCGCGGGTGTCAAGTGAAAATGGTCAATCATTAATCAAGCGGTGATTCGGCCCAGGATTAGTGGATGGATTAGGGGATGACTTCTTCTCGCGAGATTTTAGAGTCCGAGGTGACCACCCTTAACGTAAACACCCTCTCACACCTTAAGACGTACCATCTTACCGAACTTAAGACAAAGAAGAGCCTAGATTTTCTTAAGGGTTGTGTTTTCACGGAAGGGAAGAAAGGTTTTGTCCACTTTTAGATTTAAATCTCCCCCGCGAGATTTGGCGAGATCTCGAATTTCCAACATGGCGGCGCTCCTGGCTACTTTGCTGCTTCTCGGAGTTCAAGGCTCCTTAGGAAAGACTTACGAAGACGGAGAAAAGGTAAGACGCGAGAAATAAGACGCCAAGACGTTAAGGAAGCTTTCTAGAAAGCTTGGAGAAAATCTGAAGCTAATAGCTCGTTTCAGAGAGGAAAGGTCGCAGGTAAAAAACCGGCTCTGCAACTCTCGACATATCGACCAATGATTTTTCCTTCCACGTCAGAGCAAAACAAAACGCCTAAAATAATTTATGGGTAACAAAATTACAATTTTACATGCATATTTCAGTCAGGAGTAAAATTTAGGATCTGTTTATGGATTATGAGATATTGCCACGTCGATTCTTGTGACTGTGGCCTTGAAAAATAAGGCAGACGTAAATAATTTGTGTTATTTGTACCACAGTGCATGGGGATATCGGTAATTATCTGAACCGTATCGGAAATACATCGTCTCTAATAACTGGAAATGTATCGGAAAACTGTACGTATTGTCACCATAGTTTGTGTTCATGTGGAACTGCGTCGGAACTGTGTCGGCCACTTAACGTTTTCCGATACAGCAACGATGACCTTCCGATGGGAAAACAATATCCAACATAAATCCGATGGTTTTCCACGAAATTTATCGGTATCACATCGGTTTCTTTTTCCCACAGATTTCCGATGGCGGTCGCCAAGGCAACAAGTAACAGACATGGCAGATGGGATTTCCCCGCTTGGATGTGGCCATGGCAACGCCGCTGAGTGACGTGTAGCCTCTTTATTGGTTACCATGGCTACTGAATGATTGACATACGAAGCAACCACGTGATCCGTTCCATTATATAGTGTGGAGTGGCGTATCCACATTTCTACGTGCTAAATGTTATAGAATGAAAGCAGAGTTTGTTTTCTCAGCGGTAGCGTTAAAGAATATGAATAAATAAAGAAAAGGGAAACTTCAGACGATCACTTTGAAACCAGAAAGTGTGGGTTCGAGCCCTTGGTGCGACATTATTTTGAAGGGCAAAATATATTGTTACCATTTTGTTGGGGTAGAAAAACAAAACGAATTCCGAAGTCCCAACTTCCTTTGGAAACACTTTCAAGATTCAATGTCAAGATTCCAACCACCCACAGGGCAGACATCACGCTTCGGCTTTTCTTCATCAGCGTGAATGCCTTCTGACGCCGTGCGCCAGATGGTACGGGTTCTGTGGTTCCTAAATGTCAGCATCTTGAAAAGTGCCGACCTGATATGAGTTGTATATACAATTCATGCAAAAAGTTGTCTATGCTTGCATACTTCAGAATGTGGTTCTTAAAGTGGGCAAATTATATCTATTTCACAAAGCTGTACATAAAGAAACTGATTTTAGTGATTTGGACAAGAACAATTGCGTATATTTCATCGTGCGCCAAACCCATTCACAAAACATGTTTATTATCAGAGCAATTCAATAAATAAAAACATTTCATAAATTATGTTAATAAGGTCCCGAGCACAAGTTGGTGTCAACACCACTCATGCATATAGTTGTCTACGCTTGCGTACTTTGTATGTGGTTATTGAAATAAAAACATTACATCTTTTTCACAAAACTGTATAAAAAGAAACTGATTTAAGTGATTTTGACAATAACAATTGCGTATATTTCATCGTACGCCAAACCCGTTCACAAAACATGTTTATTATCAGAGTAATTCAATAAATAAAAACATTTCATAAATTATGTTAATAAGATCCAGTTTATGAGCGTTTTCTCTTGCCGAGCCGTCAACCCAGTTGCTTATCATAGATAGACGGACAGAAAATGAATACCGTACTTTCTCGATTAAAGTACCTTTGTTTGGGAAATAAAAATCGTTTCTGACTGATCTGTAATGGACCTCCTGCCTTCAACTTGTTAAAATAAATAAATCAGACAACAGTTCAGCCTTGGTTTCTTGCATGGAATATTTTGGCACCGCTTACGCTAGTTAATGTCTTGTCACTGTCCACGGGCGCGGCTGGTGGACAAACGTAATTCATTTGTGCATGAGCTAGTCCCTCTTTGAGATTTGTCTCGGTGATTGGTTGCCACAAATTTTCGTTTTACCAGCGCCGGTTCTACATTTGGAACTGCAAGTCTCTCTTTTAGTCTTATAGAAAAACAACACGTCTTTTGTGAGTTATGTTTCGGAGTTCGCCACGAAACGCCTGTGACAGAACCTCGTTTATACGTGACAAGTATCAGGTTATTTTTGCTGTCAGTTTTCGCTGATTGCCTGTCAAAAATGATTGAATTTTCAGGCAGTCCGGCGCCGGCGGCACGATCTTCAAAAGGCCAAGATCTGTCAATCAAGACTACGCACCGTGGGAAAGTGTTCATTTGTAGTGGCCATCTCGGAGCTGCTGTTTGCTGATGTAGTATCAAATCTCATAATCTATAGTTCAGTTTTATCCAGATCCCAGACGATCCTCGCTATTTTTGTTACAGCCCTCAAATTTCAATCAAATATTTGGCTATATCAATTGCAATTTGAAGAGTTGTACTCACAGAAAAAATGTGCCGCTAACATGCGTGTTTGTTTACACTTGAGGTACGTGCGGGTCCAACCTTTAGCTTGCGTTGTTCTTTATATCTTACCGTATTTTTCTGTGTTCCGTTGATACATATAAAAAATGCCGACACAGTTTTTGTAACATCGGATTTTATTGCTAACTTTTTGCACTGCTTTACAACCATATCTTTATGTGGGTAAATAACTCCAACTAAGTAAGTCACAGTTCTGTGAGCTGTTGTTAATCGCACGGCCGCGGTAACCGCGGTAAGAATTTATGTACATGTACAACGTATCTCTTGCGGAAACCTTGTGGCGTCTTCCATACAATTTCTGCGGATGATTTCGGGACGTCCAGAAGTTTTTTTAACTTTACGTATCCTAACTTCTGTGGAAGATTGCACGACGTACTAGTATTGCGGAAGATTACGGGACGGTCTACTAGCGGAAGAACCGGAACGTCTGCAGAAACTTGAAGCGCATTTCGTGGCCGTTACTGATGACACATATACGATCGTATTCTTTTATAAAAGCACTTATGTCATCCTCTTGCGTCAAAATATCTTCATGGATTTCATGGACCCATTTCGACGCACAGTATTTTAAACTACGATGATTCTGAAAGATTGTTCCGATAGTGCACGTGGTTGTCTGGTTGATCCTTTGATCTGTCTTGTACTATTACGGTCCGGCAAATGCTTGACTTTGTCTTTTTTATCAAGTGATAATATCCATATCTTGTTAATAAACTATAGTCTGTGTAAACTGTCTTTGGCTGAGTTCATGTTAACTTTCGAAACGTGTTAGTTCCAGGATTAGTGTTAGTATTAGAGAGTTAGTGTTTAAGAGACAAAACGAACTTTTGAGAAAAACAGTGAAACAAATGAACACGAAATCAAACTCAACGGGAACAAAACGGATAAATCAATAGACAATTTAAGATAAATCGGTTCTTCCGTGACAGCACATCTCCATCCTCAAACTTTGACGGTATTGACGAACCTGGAGAACGGGAATACACGACATTAGTCATGATCAACATAATGCACTGGTCAACTAGCCACCGAAAGTGACAGTGGTTAAAAAAGCGGGCACCGTAAAATTATCAATTTCCCTGGTTTAAAAAAAATGTAACGTTAAAAGAAATATGTATGGTAATCAACAAAACAGTATCAACTCTGTAGCTCGTTTACTGATATCGAGATATTCCTACATTATCCTGTTAATCGGGGCCTGACGCCTATCATGACCTCAAGTGACCTCCAGTCGGTGCGTGAAAACCGACACATTTCCGACATCTATCGGGCACGTATCGGAAGGCTGACGGGATCCGCGGGAAAACAATGGGCGGGCGCCATTGATTTGGCCTGATTTCTGGATTTCTGTCGGATCCAACGTCGGAAAATCTGAATGTGAAAATCCGACATAAATCTTACATAATTACGTTACCAACCCGTTAACAACCCGACTTCCCCGTGCACTGTGTACCCCCCTCCCCCTAAAATTCAACCAACATTATGCTTATATTGTCTTCAAATTTTTGCATTTAGGTTGCATGTCTCCAAATTCAGTGATTATTTTCTAAATCTTAAATTACCCTGTAATGCTTGAATCCTAGGTGTCGGATCCTAAAGGTAACTTTTTTATCGTCACAAATTATTGGTCAATTAAAATCAATGAAATCAGACAACTGTATAACCATCAAATGCCGATTTAGTTTATTTTCGGAAACTGCTATGAAAATTAGACATTGTGTCAAAAATAACTTTAATAAGCCAGATCTCTGGATACCCATTCTCCAGTCTTCAATAGAACGAAGTGCCATGTTTATATTTTCTGCATGAAAATGTTGTATATGAAAAATTAAAAGATTAAGAATATGTTAGATTCAGAAAACGTGCAGTAAAATGTGAATTTGTATGGTAACCGTTCTATTTTCTGGATTGGTTTGAACAGGAGGAGGAACTTAGCTTAAGCAAATTATTAGTTTGCAGTGTATAGCAAGTTGTGCCTGATTCTTTTAGCTTTTATGAAACCGAATAAAGAGACTTTTTTCACACAAACATTGCTTAATTCCACCAATGTTTTGGTGTCAACCATCTGTCACCTTCTTCAGGGCAATTCTGACAAGTTCACATTGTACTTCAGTACTATAACGTTAGGTGTCACCACTTACAGTTACAAATACATTATGAAAGTAAAGCATTTACATATGTACAGTGAATTATTATGCATATTTTTTACAATGTGGTCAGGGTTGGACAAGTCCACTAGCCCAATTGTTCTGGGCAAGTGAAAGTGCTAAAATTGGGCAGGCAAATTTCTTACCTTTCCATGAGTGAGATTTATTTCAGACTTGTTACTTTCCACAGTCATGGCATCAAGCATTGATTAACATTGAAAAAATTGATAAAGGAATTCCATTGATGGAAGTGAAAATGCAAAACTGTCATTTATATTAGATTTCAGGAAAGGGAAAAGTTGGTTGAGGCAAGTGAATTTTTTATGCACGGCGTACCTGCCCGATACTGGACGAGTGATTTTTGGAAAACTTGTCCAACCTTGGCAGTCCCAAATGTATTGGAGCGATAGATAAAAGAAAAAGATTCATGGGTCTTAGTGGCAAGCGTGCAGATGTTGACACACTGGTGCACCAAATCGTTGGTGTTTTTAGCACCTGTAGACAAAACGTGAGGCTCGGTGGGCGTCACTCCACCGTGATGGAGGCAGGGGCATGGCGAGTATCGAACTCAGGACCTACTGGTTCTGATTCCAACGCTCTAGCCGTTGCACCACACAGACACCCCAGACAGGCTGAGACAGCAATACATACAAATAATAATAACTAATAAGTCAATTAACACAAGTAATACTGGTTCAACAGTTCTTTTGGTTGTGTAAAAAGAGTCTCGTATTCAGTGACATACATGTACAAACCTGATGAAACAATTTGCGGAGACTTTTATGGTACTGTTACTGTAATAACTTTTACTTTCTTCCACAGGTGACCCTGTATGTGAACAAAGTGGGACCTTACTTCAACCCACATGAGACATACAACTACTATGAGCTGCCACTCTGCAGGCCTGAGAAGGTAAGTTGATGAACTTTAGACCAATCCAATTTGTAATTTTTTGCTTCTTGGATTTTATTTCAGAAAAATGTGGAGTTTGTACATAATAATTCATCCGGCTTTACACCGGTGAGGCACAGTCCAAAGCACAAGTTTTGTACTCTTGCCAAAATGGTTATGTTTTGGGTCCATGTGTCTGTGCAAGTTACATGAATGTGTCTGTGTGCAAGTTACGAGAGAAACTGGATAAGATTTGGAAACGGTAAGACATTTCAGATAACATCCACTGTCTTTTGTCTGTGACTATGATTATCCAGTTGCTTCTTACTGTTACATAGTACTATTAGTATTACTTTGCATATCAGGGCTTGAAATACCACCTGCATATGCATGTTAGTGCAGGTTAGTGGAGCTGTGCAGGTATTTCTGGTGTCTACCTGCACCCAGTCCATGTACTGGGTTTTATACACCCATGTCCTATGATGTAGGTGTATATGGATTGTTATGAGCTGCATTGACTGTTACCACCCATAAAGTATACAAGAAAAAATAGTAATGGTTCCTGAACAATATTAGTATGATCCATACTTCCTAAATTCAAGGTGGTGCAGGTAAAATTTGTCTGGTGCAGGTAATTTTCAATGTTACCTGCACCAGCGCAAGTATGCAGAAAAAGGATTTCGAGCACTTCATATCGTATTACTTGGATGTCTAACATTCATCAATGCATGTTTCTGTGTGTTTATATTATAAATAGCATAACTCAAGAAGTTGTGGCTGGATCTTTATGTTACTTGCTATGTTGGTTGACACTTGAAGGAACATTTACATTGTTGGCATCCTAGCTGCTTTCCTTGGTACTGGAACAAGATTTCTGGTTTTGATTTTTTTTCAAAACTTTCTTTCAGGTTGAATTTGCCAGCCTGACATTGGGTGAAGTTCTTCATGGAGATCGCATGGCTGTGTCCACCTATGACATGAAGTTCAAAGGTCAGTTAGTAGCAGCACTCCTGATCAATACTTATGCCTTATGGGAAAGAGTATGGCAGCTGAACGCACCTGTGGGCTAGCCCATCCTGTAGTGCTTGCAAAATTCTGCGCGCTGGCGAATGAAACTCCACTGCCGGCTAAACTCTTTCCCAAGCATGTGATACTACTATCTTATGCGACCACAAGATTTATTTATTCGTTCGGCTGTTAACAGACAGCCAGGGCTGCCCAACTAGCCATAGGCTATTGCCAAGGGCTAGCCCTGGGAAAGAACAATACATGTTACATATAAAATCATTGTAGTAAACATTGTCAATATAAAAGCACTATCATTAACATAGCAAAATGGTTACAAATTTACAAATAGACCACAAGATCTGCTTGGAGAGTAGGAATTGACAGTCTACAACATTAATATTTGTTTTACGATATATTTTTTTAATCTACAGCATGTATGTTTGCTCAATTTGCAGATGCTTTGTACGATTTATACATGTAGTATATGGTCATAATTTGTTTTTTTTAGAAACAAAAATTGATGCACGCACAGATCCATCAACCATATAATCAAATCAACATGGCCTAAGACATATCTAGGAAGGTCTAAAACATCCTAAGACTTAATATTTCTCCAGTAAAATATTACATGTCTTGTTGTTTTTGTCCATCTGCAGCATCTGTAGAGAATGCTGAGCTGTGTAAACTAACACTGAATGATGAAGATCTCGAGCAACTGAAGGAAGCCATTGAAGATCTCTACTACTTTGAGTTTGTTCTTGGTAAGATGGGAAGAACCCTCACTTGTTACTTGTTTGACTTTCGTGCAAAGTCAGATATAAAACAGTTTGCTATCTATCATTCAATGTGAACGCTAACTGGAAAGGTTTGCAATTAGTGCTGCATACAAAAAATGTATCTATTCACCAGACAGGAACTAGACTTTTAGGAACTTAACACCTGAGCCTAAACGCTAAATTCCTAAAAGTCTAGTTCCTGCTGCTCAGGTCCAAAAGAAGACCTAAACGTCAGGAACTAGTTTCGGTTTTGCAATAAGCTATCTCTCGCTTATGATATTCTTCCTTTTCTTCCTAACTGTCTAAAACCTTCCATAGATAGTGAAATATGCGCTGGGAAAAGACAAAAACATTGTTGTATTTGTCACTTTCTTTGTATTACTGAGATTTTGTGTTTAGTACTGATGGTGTGTAATTTTGCCATATGATGCTATGCCAATATGTAATTCTACTTGTAACCTTAAAAAAAGGATTTATATAGGCCATAGGTTCAGGTCCTGAGTCTGGACCTAAACCTAAACATAAGGAAAGGCATGCAATCCCTAGGACAACACTAAGCCATGGTCCACTGTTTATTGTACTTATTGAAAAGAGCTAAAAGTAAGAGAATTTCTCCGAACTTAATATGCTAAACTAATGCTGTCCCTATGTGTTCTTTGTCACAACCATCTAGAAAGCACTACTACCAAAAAGTTACAACCGTTACCTTCGATTTCTATTCACAGATGAACTGCCCATCCGTGGGTTTATCGGCCATTTGGATGAGGGCGGTTTTCTCCCCCACAAACACAAGGTGTCCCTCTGGACACATCACCACTTCAACCTGGAGTACAATGGCAATCAGGTAGGGGGCATCCCTGTACTACAAAAATTCTATAAGAGTTCTTTACACACTTGTTACATGTAAAAACTTGTTACAAGATGTTCCATTTTACTTTTGCCTTTTTTTACTATCAGATTCTACCACAGTGTCCATATAAAGATTGTTATAGAAATGTTTTACCATTTGGCCATTTAGATTATTGTGTAAACAACTTGTTTATTGTTTGTTTGGTTTCCATGTTTAGATCATCTCCGCAAACGTGACGACCAGGGGCCACGACCCGTTGAGTCTAGACGAGGTTGAGGCACCGCTGGAACTAACGTTCACATACAGCGTATCGTGGAAGGAAACAACGTAATTATTTAACAATGCCATATTCCTATATAAACATTTGCTGTAAATGTATTTAAGTACATGGGGATTTAATGTAGGTCCATTCAAAGGTACTCTTATATTACAAACCCAATGTATTACTTGACTGAATGACCACCGCCTTCATTGGTCACTTTACTACCTTGCCATTACCATTATGCTAAAATAAAATCCTGGCTAGAGCCAAGCTGAGTTCTTTTGTGTTGATGGGTCAAAACTGCTGAGAGTGGGAATGACACTAGTATTGGGGTGGGGGTTTACAAATTTGTTATGACAATACAATGTGGTCAAATTAACACATCATACTTAGGGCTGTGTACCTAAAGAAATTTTAGGTACAGGTACAGGTACAGGTACAGGTACACAGGTTTAGGTACAGGTCCGGACCTTTACCTGTACCTAAACAAATTTGATCAATTATCTGTAAGTTATAAATGTAGCCAACTGTCTTTCTTAGAGAAAAATTGTCTTTGTCCTTTGTCCTTTGTATGAGGATTTAGAAATTTGAACCTCAAAACAAAGTTTTATTGATTTTCAACTGCAAGATTATCACAATTGTCATCTTTGATTTGGAATTTATGTATCTGTAGCCTTTAAAAGTGGTGTCCTCAAGTGCTTTAGTGTGTTTAGGTACAGGTACAGGTACACAGATGTTTAGGTCCGGACATGTACCCAAACAATTTTTCAGGTACGGTACAGGTACGGGTATTTAGGTACACAGCCCTAATCATACTTAATAAGTTTTAATGCATTTTCCTTTCTTTCCTTGTCTGTAGTGAGAAGTACGAGACCCGAGGACAGAGACTGAGAGATTCCAGTTTCTTCCCAAAAACCCTGGAGATCCACTGGCTGTCTATCATCAACTCCATGGTCCTGGTGTTTCTACTCATCGGCTTTGTGGTCATCATTCTGGTCAGTTCCATTATGTCATATATATATTTATGTCATACCTGGGCCGCGAAAACGTTCGATACAGGTGTCCCGGACCGTGTGATAACTTTCTGTAACACACGGGTTCTTAAGTTGTATCACACAGGCTTCCTTCGAGTAAATCAACCTATTTCGAATGGGCCGAATACGGCACGGTTGAAGATTCCAATACTGGATTAGGACGTTAGAGTTGCTGTTGTTACAATCTTTTGTTCGAGGACACAACATTTTCTCAACTTCTGGTGCATTTCGCATTGAAATATGTGCTTTCTCAAGTGGGTTTGACATAGATACCCCTTCGGCCGTCGGGCGATCCTTCCCGCGGTCGGGCTGGAACTTTGGCTGATACGGAATACACCATGTTGTATTCTATGTATATACCTTGGCTGCGATATTAATGTTCCATAAAGGTGTTTCAGACCGGGTGATAATTTTCCGTATCACACAGGCTTCTTAGTTGTATCACACAGGTTACTGCAAGCGAGTTCTTTTATTCAAATTTTTCTCGAATTGATATTCTTAAAGAATAAAGTTGTTGGCACAAATGGGAACAATGTGTTGCGTTTTATCCTTTTCATGAGTAGTTTGGCAATTACATGTAAATGAGACTGTTTTTGACCTGCATATGGCACATTAGTCAGTATCACTCGCGGTCAGGCTTGTACCTCGAGTGATACGGAATACACCGTGTTGTATTCTATATTTCTCCTATACACAGCACAGTACAACAAAGACTTTGATTGTAAAGGAATCTAAAAATATAAGGAGCTATATCCATTTGTGTATTTATTCTATAAGTGAACAGTGTAAGCATATTAGTAGCTGTATTTTTTAAACTATTTTATCTTGTTCCATAGATGCGTGTTCTGAAGAACGATTTTGCGCGGTACAACACGGAGGAGGAAGACAGCGAGGACCTTGACCAGGACGATAACGGGTGGAAGATCATCCACACCGACGTGTTCCGCTTCCCGCCACACAAGAGCATCTTCTGCGCCATCCTCGGTGAGACAAAAAACTTTTTTTTTTAAATTTCCTATTTCAGTACACAAAGTAAAGCTCTTACTGACGAACTTTGGATCAGTCCTCTGATCCTTCTCAAGTTGAATTGTATCAAAGCCTATGTCATGTGGCCAGAACAAAATTGCGACATGGTGTCAAAGGTATCCGACAGTTTGTGGTTCCTAGACATCTAAAACTAAAAATGAAGCAAAAGGAGGATATGAAAACAAATGCTATGATAAAAATCTTAGACTGATACTACTTTTCATGTATTTTCGTGATTGAAGTGTGCACTCCAATCAAAATATGCACTAGTTTTATGCCAAGTATCACAGAAATCTGTTGGACTGAAGCACATAATAGAGAAACTCGAATAAACTACGCACCCCTTCTCCACCAATCTTGAACAGATACATTTGTAAATTCATATTTATGATATTTTCTTCAGAAGGTAATTTTGCATAAATCTTAACTGTAACAGTTACAGTCGCTACAAACTTGTGGTGAATCACCAACCACAAGTTACAAAAATACAAGCAGCTCAGAAGAGGAACATTGTACACAAAAACAATGTGACTATGGTTTAACAAGAAAACCTAGAGGTGTAGAACAAATGTACCACCTTGATCTGTTTGAGATCCTAATATTATAAATATAATACCATTTATCTGTTTAATAACCGCAAATTAAGTACACACCTGACTTGGGTTTTTTTGAAATTTTTACTTTGTTCAAAATTGTTTACTTTTTAAAACTATTTGTTGTCTTGTTTGTTTCCAGGTGTTGGAAGCCAGTTCCTGACGCTGGCGACGGGAATCATCGTGATGGCGCTGATGGGAATGTTTAACGTGCACAAACACGGTGCCATGAACTCTGCCGCCATCTTGCTTTACGCGCTTACCTCATGTAAGGAAACCAACCTTCCTGTTTTTAAAGATAGATCAATCTCTTCGACTGGATAATATTCGTAGATTTAACTTCATAGCTCTTCCAGGGATAAACAAGTCCACTTGCCCTATTGAGTATTGTCCAGGGCAAGTGAAAGTGCTGTTCGGGCAAGTGCATGTCCTACCCCACTTGTCCGATCGGGCAAGTAAGATTTTTCCATTGATTTTATTGCAATTTTGATATACTTGTTACTTTTTACAGTCATGACATCAAGCAATTGTCTACAGAGAATTCCATTGCTGGAAGTGAAAATGCATATTCTAGTAACAGTGACATTTGAATTTTGGGCAAGTGAAAAATTGGTTCGGGCAAGTACATTTTTTATGTGCTTGCCCGATAGGACAAGTGGATTTTAGAAAACTTGTTCAACCCTGTCTTCTTGAGCATCACTAGATTGAACTCAGATTAAGAGTTCTTGCCAGATCAGTTTAGCATTGGGGTCCCCTATGCTGTGATTTGTACCTAGGGCTGTGTCTACACTTCTTTTTGATCAGTGTAAAGGGCTTTGTAACAAAAATGACAGAAAAAAATGTGGGATTTATTTTATTGAATCTGGTCCTTAAGTTAAGATGAAGGAAATAGTGTTTCTAAGGCTTCCAGGTTGTAATGATGTGTTATTCCCACAGGTGTTCTTTTTTAAACTAACAATTGTTACTTTTGCCATGCTGTACCCCTGGGTACATGACTTTCCTCCACCAAGGTAAAAATGAGCACCAGACTTCAGTTGGGGAAGGAGAGAGATGGGCTTTGCCTCCCTGCCCTAGAAACAGTGGACCCACTGCACCTACAGCTTTAAAATGCCAATGAAGACTACCTTGACTTGCCTAAAAGTTATCTGTTTTGCTCCATTGCTAGGTGTGTCCGGTTACGTGTCAGGTAACATGTTCAGGAAGCTAGGAGGACATAACTGGGTGTGGAACATCATCCTGGTCTCATGTATCTATACAGGTCAGTCAAAAACACTCACCATCTTCAGCAACTTAATGTTTACCTACCAAGAACAGAGACATCTTGTTTTGGCTGTTTTTTTCCCAAGAAAAATAAGGCCTTGAATTCCGGATGCACAATGATGATTATAAAATAAGGTCAATGACCTTGACCAGACAGCTGTTACCATGGTTACTGCAAGTGTAGCAGACACCCTGTGGTGTTTGGTTACATTTTGTAGTAAGTGGCAGGACAGCTGACGGGGCTGGTCACCTATACATGTAATGTTGCATGCATATATGAAATTCAATGTGTTCAAGTAAGAATGAACAGAGTTTGTTAGGCCTTATGAGGGTAAACAGTACTGTAAATGCAGAAATGTTCGCGGTGGATTTATTTTTCCAGGGCATTAAGATACTACAGTGGATGGTGCTACCGCGAAATTAAAACCACCACGAAAAGTCCTTTTTCCCGCTACCGGGAAATTAAATCCCTGCATTTACAGTATGTCTTTTCTTGCAGATGTTGCTTTTCTAGTATACTGTGAATGCGAAAATGTATGGAGTTTTGGTGGTAGTTGCTCCACTGCGAACCCAAAATCATGGCAAAAATTTTCATTCTGTCTTCTGTTTATCTATTCCATCAACTAAGAGATATTTATGTACTATACCTTGCACAGCAATATGATGTGTAGTACAACTTGTGGGCATCTGTTATGGTAAAGACACATGAGTCACAATGTACAAATTGAACACAGACCTGATCTTTGAAAAGTGTGCTACATATCCAGAGGGTACAATGTAGATATGGGGAATGCTAAAAATGGATAGGTTTGACTGTACATCAGATTATTGTATAATAACTATTTTCCATGTTTTTCTTTCATCCTTCAGTGCCATTCTTCCTCATGTGGTCTGTGGCCAACTCTGTAGCCTGGTACCTGGGCTCCACACAGGCCCTCCCCTACACAACAGTCATCCTACTGATCCTCATATGGCTGCTGGGTAAGTACTGGCCAGCTCAGAGCCTGGTCTCCAGGCTTTAGTCATGTATATAGGACTGTAGATAGCCTGGTACCTGGGCTCCACACAGGCCCTCCCCTACACAACAGTCATCCTACAGCGGCGCTCCCGAAATATACGTCAGTTTGCGCGAAACGTGTTGCGAAATTTCGCAGAACTCACTCCGAAATTTCGCAGAACTCACTCCGAAATTTCGCAGAACGCAGTCCGTAATTTTGCGTAACGCTGTGCGAAATTTCGCAGAACGCACTGCGAAAGTTTGCGTAACGCACTGCGAAATATCCCCCTGCGTAATCGAAACACCCATGCGAAAGCCTTCTACGTAAGAAATCTTACGCAAATTTTGGTCGTTAATGAGCAGTGATTACACAACGCAATCAACATGACAATTGATCGTCCTTATTATCACGTATTCATTGATAATTTGTAGATAATATGGGGGCTGGAAAAGCGTGGTGGGAGCGCAACTCGGAGAACGTCTGACCGCGTGGCGGTGCGGTCCCAAATCATGAACAACATCAAATAAGTAGCCGAATAAATTACAAACAGAAGGGTTAAGAAAAATCGACGTAAAACTGTTACACGTTCTTTGATTGAGGACCGAAATGACATCGAACAACGCAAGACATTATAAGGGTCAATGACCCGTAGATAGCGTACTTGCGTAAACCCAGGATAAACCGACACGAAATCGGCTCTACTCTAACGTTACATCGTCATTTCTATGTAGACGGACTAGAAAACTACGGCAGATTTCACAAGCAAACAATCTAGTCTTGTATCTGATTATCTTAAGTTCTTGAAATGTATGTTAGCAGGACCAATTTTAGTATTCCGCGACAAAAAACAATCATTGTTGTTGTTGATGTGAAAATCGTGTTTCGCGTAATTTCTTCAAGATGGCCGTCGCAGCATGCTGCAGGAAAACAAGGTCACAAGGGGTCAGTGGACGACTCCACTTTTAAAGTAATATGGTAAAATATGGAAACGTGTATTCTGATGTATAGTATATCATATCGTGATTGTGATATAGGAACGATTAATTTTAATTAAATGTATTTCTGTCAATTAGACACTACACAAAGTTGTTCTTTGGTCAAAGAAATGAGCCTTGAAGAGAAAAGTTTTCTTTCCACGGGACCACTTCGGCATAATGGTACATGCAGACAAGCCAAGCCTTGCAAACAAAGGATTTTGCAAGGCTCCTTGTTTTATTGTTGTGACGATTTGATTCTTAGAAATGACTATGAACTTGTAATCAGCAGTTATTGAAGGTCTAATCTTTGTCGGCAGCTAGAGGCATTCAGACAGCGAAGTTGCTGGTGACTCGCGTTGTGAGTCACCCAAGCCGATTTAGGAAGGAAATTTTTGATGGCGGCGCTGACGCTGGCTTCGTGTTCAGAGATCTTCAGACAATTCTCACTGTATAAAAGATAAGATAACCACGCAAATGTCTGTCAGTTTTGACTCAGACATACGATGGCGAAGACAACGAAATGCTAGAGACGCAATGATGTTGCTGAAGAAAGTTTAGGTCAGCCGGCGTTCCGAGACCTACAAGTCGACGGTTCCAACCCAACTGTTGCATGTTGTAATAATTCTTGCAATAGTTTTGAACTCATTCTAAGCTCATTCGCTGTTGTGAGTTATGGAACGTTAAGCATTATGAATGTTCCAACGCAATGTACTAGTAATTATTCTTGACTTGGATGTTAGCCCATAAATGACAGCTAATGTCATAACAGACATAACGTTACGCAATTTTACCAGAAAAAAAAAAGGGAAAGGAATGGCGTTAAAGTTAGCTAGTGTTGAATAATCGTTAATGTGACATTTTTTCCTCTTGAAAGTGGAAATATAAGACATGCAGGATTTGCGTGAATTGGTTATATATTGTATACATGTGTAAAACCATATAATGCCCGTCCATAATTCCTAGATAAAGCTATACTCCTTCGTAGTAGGCATTGATATCTACTTTTCTAGAGGATTAGGATTCAGGTTTTCATCCGCCGACTTGATTTGCGGAGATCAACCTGATTATCCAGGGTGC
>NC_049995.1:5666311-5669396 GCF_000003815.2 Branchiostoma floridae
TAGTAGGCATTGATATCTACTTTTCTAGAGGATTAGGATTCAGGTTTTCATCCGCCGACTTGATTTGGTTGGAATGACGTTGCTGCTCGGGTGCAGGGCCAAACGAAACCTACCGGTTGCTGACGAGCTCCTGTGTCGGAACATCGATGTCAGCCTCTCCTGGTCGTCGGACGATGGACACATGGCGCAACCTTGCTGCAGGGAATTCATCCAACCTTGCAGCGATCCTAGATTTAGACACCTTTTTCTTCGCAAGTCTGAATATATTCAATATAACGTTACATTATGTATAATGTAAAACGATATCAAAGTTATATCTGCTCGGTCATAACCTGTATTTCTAGCTAGAATGATGCTCAATGTAACGTTATTGGTATTGATATCATATTCATAGCTACTTTTCTAGACGATATCTAGGATTCAGGTTTTCATCGTCTGGCTTCACTTGAAATGACGCTGCTGGTCGGCGGGGGTGCAGAGCCAGAGGGGTCCAACAAGACCTACCTGTTCCTAACGGAACTCTTTGGAGGAACATCGCTGACGGCCGCTCCTGGTCGCCGGACAGTCGAACGAAGGAAACAATACAGGGCATTCATTCAACATTATATTATGTGTTTTAATTTGTTAACTGTATTTTGTCTGCGTATCTGTTCAAACGTGTTAGTGTCATATAGTTTAACTAATATTACATGTACTTCTATGTAGTAAAGCATCGATAGATAATGATTTTGTAAGCCAGCGTAATGGGATTCGGGTTTCTTGCTTGGCGCACTGCTGATCATCGGGGTGCAACTTAGCCAAGGAGACCTACCTGTTCCTTACGGAGTTCTGTTTCTTACGGCATCGCAGACGGCAGCCCCTGGTCATCGGACAGTCGAACGAAAGAAACAATACAGGGCATACATTAAACATTATGTGTTTAGGGTATACATTCACCTTATGTGTTTTCAATGTATTTATTAACCGTGTTTTGTCTGCGTATCTGTTCAAAGTTCTGTTAGCGTAACTAACGTTACGTGTACATTTGTACTTCTACTATGTATTGGTAGTTGTTTTTATAAGATGGGATTTGGGTTTCCATCCGTTGGTTTCCTTGGTATATTGCTGATCATCGGGGGTGCAGCTTGGCCAAGAAGACCTACCTGTTACGGAGCTCTTGGGTCGGAACATCACTGTCGGTCGCTCCTGGTCGGACAATCGACGCAACCTTACTGCAAGGAACACATTCAACCTTGCAGCGATCCTAGCTTCTGACGTCTTGGTTTGACAACTGATACAGATATAAGGCAATAACTATCATAAGCTCTTGGTTTTAAAATGTTGAAATAATAATAAAGAGTTCGTCCATATATTTGAGAAATTGTGTATTTCCAATTCATGCTGCAAGACTGTTGAGCGGGGATTGTATGAATGAGTACAAAAGCAAAAAAATATACCGCTTGAAAAATAAGGACGCTGTTAGCAGCGGTGACGATCTAGCCCTAATTTAAACGAGTCGTTTATCAATTAGACACTATCGGACTAGGTGCGTCTCAGAATTATTGGTGGTGAGATTTAAAACCAGACCAGTCTAATGCAATGCTGATAATATAAACATCAACAAATGTATACTACATCATATCCCAACATGTAGCGTTTAAAACCGCGATCGACCATCATCTTTTCAAAATGTGGGAAATACGGTAGGGTACATCACTAATATGTGCCGGTGTATGAAGAAACTCCACCTTTTGTCATCTTGGTGCCATCATGTACTTAGTATCAGTTTAAACTGCAACTGACAAAATGTAAATACGAACAACCGAACCAAAAATCTGTATGTCAAATGTTGCCGCCTTTTTTTTTGTCGCCGCTGTTGGCTGTGATTGGTGACAAGTTGATTGGATCTTGAGTGTAATCGGGCACGCCCTGTCCAAGACGTACGACTGAAGACTGCCGCCATAGCTGCTGCCATGGTAACGGCACAAATAGCGGCATTTCCCATGCGGATCGGGTTACGTGCGTCCTCTACAAATTGTAGTTCTCAACTCGAAAACTTGCTACTATACAGGTTTTAGTCGTGGGGTAAAGGGTCGTTCTCACTGCAAAATTTCAGGCAGCGAAGTGGGAATAAAAAAATCACGGTGCACCAAGCAGAATGTGATTGCGAGACAGTGTTTTTCCAAGGACGTTATATGGTTTTTCGCACGCTAATTTTGACGTCTTTACACGGAAGTGCCCCCGTCGTCTTTCCTCCTTGTAAATGTAAGCACACCGAACATTGTCAACGAAGATCGTTTTATCTCGTGAGAACTCCAAGCACACCATTTGCTGACGACGATTCCTTTTTCAACCTCCTTGCCGAGATGAAGCGAATCACCCCCCGCCGAATGTGAAACGAGGATAGCCGAATATAGAAGTCTCCCCGGCTGTTTCTCAGAGCGTTCCAAATTATGGAAGAAAAAAAAAAAGAAAAAAAAAAAACTTTCCCGTAACTTTTATGTGGTAAAATATGAGGAAAATACTGACACATGTTGGTACGCAGATATTGACAAGATAGGAAAGTTCTAAGGCACAAAATTTGTCACCATGACGGCGTGGCTAATCATGAATAGGGTGGCATTGCAAACCAAAAGTACATTTTTACGTTGTATTTTCGTAACTTTACCAAGGACACAGGCCTGTGGTTATTTTATAGCAGTATTACTAATAGCATTTTTGTTCATTTTGTGTGACTTTCATTGAATTTGGTACATGACAACTAAAGGTTCTTTAACCTCCTTGGTAGAGGCTAGTAGATTTGTGAGAAGCGACTACCCCGTCCGGTATGTACATGTACTCGTATATGTACTTTGCCTTTGGCGCGCCGGCTTCAAAGGAAAGGTAAACAAACCGTGATATTTCTCCGCCCACCTCGCGGGCGGTCTGCATATGAATGCGGCGTGTTTCTACGGAAGTTTCGCAGAATTACGCAGTAGGAATTTGCGTTAGGCTCCTGCTTTTCGCGAAACTCGCTGCGTAACTTCGCAGAATGCCTTGCGAAATTTCGCAGAACGCACTGCGAAAGACTGCGCAACGTCTTGCGAATTTCGCGGACGCGCTGCGA
>NC_049995.1:5675182-5714970 GCF_000003815.2 Branchiostoma floridae
CCATATAACTATAATAGCCAGCCTGTGGTATTTGTTACAATCACGTCTTGTATATTTTTAGATCAATATATCTTCCAATATGCCAAACTTGTTACTATTCTTAGCACACTACATGTGCACATGTGTAACCATGTTTAGTCACCTTTATGACAGAGGTATTTTTAAAGTATTTGATTTTCCCATTGTAAAAATTCCTTTGGAGTCCTCAATATGAGCAGGTAAGGCCAAAAGGGCAGTTTTGCTTGAGTAAATCATTGACTTTCAGTGTTATTTAATCTTTTAAAAAATAAAATTCTATAGAAATTCACACTTTTCTCAGGGGAATTCTGATTGGTTGGTTGGCTTTGCACTGTAGCTGTCCAATCGTAGGCATCGTAGGCTTTTAGCTAGGATTTTAAGATAGGGAGTCCAAACTTATTGGTGAGTCGCGGTAAATTTACAGACTATTGTAGGGGGGGTCTGGGGGCATCGACCTTCCATGGTACAGAGTTTTTCATGATTTTAAGTTAAAACAGTGCATTCTAAGGTATCCCAAGAGGCAAAAATATCTGTTACAGATGTCACAGTAGAAGACTGTGACCACAGATGACCTGGTGGCATCCCTGGTCAATCAGAATTTCATGCTCGTCAGAGGATTTTCTCCCCAGTATAGGGCATCCAGGGGCATCAAATTTCTTGTTATTCTAAGAAAAGTGCGTCCAGATGACGCGTTGACGCATGCCTGGCTAAAAGCCTGTTATATATATATAATAGTGGATTCTATCTGAAACGTCTGACTGTTTCCAAAATCATATCCAGTTTCTTGAGTAACTGCTGTTTGGCGTGACTTGGATGTCTTTTTCATATGGTCGACCGACAACTTTCATATGGTCGACTATATTACTACAAAATAGAAAATACAAACTAAAGAAATCTTTTAAAAAATTCTATTAGCTAAACAATACGATATTTTCAAATTCCCTCCCAAATATTAAGTGCATGTATTGTTGAGATACATTGTATACACATGCACACGATTTAAGCAACAAGTCTCTAAAACAATTGTCAGGAACAAAATAATCATATTTTGTACTTCTTCTAACTCTATTAAGAAGTCAGTGCTGTCCTGAATGTGACTGAGTCTGTATCCCCCCTCATCATGGTTCCTGACTGGAGTAGATTTTCTGTTTGACACGGCCGCCTTAATCCAACTAGTGTTGTTGTATGTCAGACTGTACTATTTGTGGTGATGCCAGTGTTGTTTCAGAACATGTGTCCCTGTCATATTATTGACAAGGATGGCATGTGACTCACAGGGATTGAAATACTTTTTTTTTGCTACATGCAAAATTGCAAGTTGGCAAAAATTTTACGTGCAATTTGAAAAATTTACATGCAAAATACAACTAGGTGGCGATGTCGACGAGTATCACTAGCTTGAATCGGTGAATTTTGATTACATCTAGTAAAGCTACCGGAGAAAGTTTAATACTGGCAAAAACAAGAAAGGATTAAGACACACGTCCATTTGTCTTTTTGTCTAAGAGTAGGGGGTCTAATTCCTCAGTATTTTTCCAATAGGCCAGGTATTTTCAACATGCAAGATTGCAAGTTCAGAATAATTTTACATGCAAATCTCAAAAAATATGTGCAAATTGCAAGTTAAGTAATACTATGTGTATTTCGAACCCTGGACTTGATTTACATGTGTAAGTTTCCTTAGTGGGGACTTTGTAAATGTTTTGGACAGCATTCACGATCATTTATCAGTGATTGAAAAATCTTCATGAAATGTATAAAGTTGTGTTTTTGATGAATGAATGAAGACCTTTATTGCACATTTTTGCCACACCGGGCTAACTACAGGTCATAACAAGACATGTTGAAAAGATACAGTTCACAGATGCAAAATTAGACTATTGCTGGATAAATTCAACTTCTCCTCGCTTTTTTGTTATAGCTTAAAATGTGAGATTAATCAAAAAGTAACAACATTGGCTCCTAAACAATGAGTGAGATCACTGAGATGAAAACTTTTAATTTTTAAGCTAAAGACAGCCGTGTGAAAACAGGAGATATACAATGTAATGGAATGCAAAACCCAGTGTATCTATTGATAAAGAGAGTCAAACAAGAAGATTAGCTATCATTTTATGGCCTTTTATAGACTCCCCCCACGTAGCACTGTACCCACGTGTTGTCTGTCTCTCCAGTCATAAGACGTAGGGACAACACAAACTATGTGATAAACATGTTTGTACTATGTTTGTACCTGACAAGATGAAGATAAATGCGTTTCGAAGACGGTGGAATTACCCGATCAAATCAACTTTTCAGGTCACAGCTTCATAGTGTAGATCTTTTTTAAACACCGGTAACAATGTAAGTGCCACTCCGCCTACCTCATACCTGTAAAACGCGGCTACTGTGGAATTCCGCCACGATTTACAACGCTAAGCGCACAAACTTTGCTCGCGATAGCACGTGCATTTCCGCTTAGAAGGATTGGCGTGGTATCTGGCTACGTGAACTCGGGGCAGTTTTGTTTGTGCCCGGACTTAGCGTATGTTGTTTAGGAGAACAGAGGTCAAAGTTGTTCAGATACATGAACAATTGTGTTTAACTACTAAAGTGGTGCAATTGTGTAGCTTGCAGTTAACATTTCGCTGAAAATTTAGTCAGAAACTGAGTGAGACAGAGAGTGAGTGAGTGAGTGAGTGAGTGAGTGAGTGAGTGAGTGACAATTAAGCAATAGGGTGGATGACTGGGTGAGTGAGTGAGTGAGCATGAGAGAGAGAGAGAGTGACAATCCATCCAACAATATATGTCCAGAAAAAACAGCAATTTACGCCAAGATTTAAAAAATAGCCAATGTTTTAAGCCCATCAAGCCAAATTTGTGCTACTTTTAATCTAAATTAACCTTGCAAAATACGACATTTTTTATTTAACTACCACTTGAAGAAAGCCATTCCTCTTAATTTGCTAACAAATCGGCATCACATTTATCATGAAAGTCAACGTCATTGAGCGGTAATGCCTCTTGATTGAGATAATTACAGCAGTCATTATCGTAATAAGTATAATCAGTATATACGTACATGTAACCTGTATCGATCTCAGGTTATAGGTTATCACAGTATTCGCACCTGGACAAACATCAAACTTAGCCGTCATCATTCCCACAAGAAATAAATTGTTCCTACGTAGAGATCCCCGGCCCTGGAACACTAGGAAACTGATTTCAGAGTTGCTACCAAAATCTTGATGGTTTTGGACTAGCTGAAACAGGATTTAGAGTTCACTGATTCGATTCCTAGTGAGACATTGTGTCCTTGGGATTCAAGGCACTCTCTACAACTTTCCACACTCCACCCATGTGTAAAAATGGATTCCTCAGACTTTGGTTGGGGATGTTAAAGGTGGTGGAAGGAGAGGGATAGGCTCGACTTTCCAATACCAGGGCTCGAAATACTTTTTTCTGCATACCTGCACCTGCACCAGACAAATTTTACTTGCACCACTCAGGAAGTAGGAAGTATGGATCATACTAAAATTACGAAGTATGGATCAGACTAAAATTGTTCAGGAACCATTGCTATTCTTTCTTTTATACTCAATCGGTGAAAGCAGTCAATGCAGCTAATAACAAATGAATCCATATACACCTACATTATAGGACATTTGTGTATAAAACCCAGTACATGGAGCAGTGCAGGTTAGGTGCAGGTAGACACCAGAAATACCTGCACAGCTCCAATTTTACCTGCACAAACATGCATATGCAGGTGGTATTTCGAGCCCTGAATACCTTACCCTAGACACAGTAGATAACAACCCACTGCCCATATTGCCCCAAAAAGTCTATAAAACCTTCACCTTCTTCTCTTTTTAATGAAGTCTTAAGAAAAACAAATTAATCTTGCAGTTATTGTAGTGTAATACAAACCTTTAACCCGTAAATATTTGTAATACTTTTAATTTGGAAAGTCAGTTTGATAAATTTTTGGGGCACCATTTTGAAAGTCCAAAACTCAGAACTTGCTGTAAATGTTACTAGTACTGAAAAGTATTTTTACTACAAATAGAAGACGTTGTAATGGTAGACAAGGTTACTGTGTTAAGTACAATAAAAACTGGAGGGTTACTTTTTTTACATGTTACATGTAGCTCCATTGTATGTACAAATATTCTAAGACCAGTTTTAGCGTTATTTTAGCATGAAAGTTCATCTGTGTTGGTAAATGACATTGTGGAAAAGACTAAACTTTACGTAACCAACACAGGTGTTGGTTACGTAAAGTTTAGTCTTTTCCACCAGTTTTAGCATATCTTTAACTACTGTACTATTTTCAGACAACAAGTATGTATTTTCACTTCCTGCAATTATAGAATTCTTCATTTATTATTGGCTTTATTTTTCTTTGTTGACCAATGCTTGATGCCATGACTGTAAAAAGTAAAAAATGTAACAAAATGTCGCTCAATGGAAAAATCTTGCCCGATCGATCGGGAAAGTGGGGTATGACATACGCTTGCCCAATCAGCACTTTCAGATAATTCCTTCCGACCAACCCTTGTTTTTCAGGACTGAAAGAGTAATTTTTTTATTACTTGGCCTAACATGCTTCTTTCATTCCTGTTATCAATACAATGAATGCCGCATCTTTAAATAGCTTGGACGTGCCATCAAATGATACGCCAACTGTCGTGCTTAATTCACCGTAATGTGTTGTTTTCTGGATCTCGCTAATCATCACCGCGTGAAACATCGAATCACGGCACGTTTCTGAAGTGAAGGGATTACTGTAAATGCAGAAACTTTTGCGGCGGTTTAATGTTCGCGGTTTTCGTGGTGGCTGTTTCACTGCAAACTTGAAACCACCGCAAACATTTTTCCATGGCAGTCAGAGACTACAGTGCATGGTGCTACCGCGAACCACTGCAAAAAGTCCCTTTTCCCGCTACCGCGAAATTAAATCCCCGCGAACATAAATGCATTTACAGTATTGTCAACATAAATCATACAAGTTAAAAGGTGACTGAGGAGTTTTTTCCTTGATCCCACACTGACATCCAAGCCTGTTCATATTTGACATCGCGGTCATTTCGCCCTGTTCAAATTTGCCGTCAGCGCCGTTTGTTGGACGTGAGCTTATCGGCCAATTGGGTGTGTGATGAGGAGTTATTCGGTGTGTGTTCTGTGATTGTGCTCCCGGTGGTGATAGATTGGGTACGTGCAGGGGAGGTGTGATATAAAGATGAGAGGGTGGTGACCTTTGGTCGTACGTACGGGCGCTGACCGCCTTGGCCGTGTTGGTATTTGCATACTTGTACCTGGTAAACTAACTCACCTTGTGAATTTCCAATTTGCAAGAATCTGAGGTCTAAATACCTAATAACGCATTTCAAACTAGAAAGACCACATTTTCGAAGAAAATACAGGATGTTTCCAAAGATTAGAATCAAAGAAATATGTCAAGTCAGTTCAGTTCAGTTCATCCATCCGGTGACACTATGAGGTTGACACTAATATGTCAATCATGCCTGGTTCGCATGATTGAAAGCATTGTATAATTTATTATATATTTTTATAATTCAAGGGAAAAAAATCAGGTGCCAGGCCATTCTGAGTTTTCATTGGCTAAAGTTGGAAGAATGTGGCAGGTAGGCCAGCAAAACAATGTAGATCTGCCAAATTTCGAGTACCTTACCTGGTTGACCTACTCAATGACAAACGTAAGTGCCCCAATAAACATTTAGATGTGTACCTACATATACCTATGAATAGACACCTACAAAATGTATGTTTGCCACTAAGAATCATAAAATTATCGTACTGCATTTGTCTTCCAGTGAAGGTTGCTACTGTGTGTTGTGACTTATAAAGACGTAATAAAAGCATTCATTCATGGTGTAACACACCAGGTTTATACAGAAGAATACAGGCTGCATATCCAGACAGATTTATTGGATACCTGAAGGTCCCCTACTCTTTTCAATTAATTTTAGAACCTTTGAACTAACTTCCTGTCAATGCCCCAACATGCTTTGCATGTGGAAACCACTGCCATTGAATTACGTAAACAAGGAAACATACAAACATACCCACCACAAACTGAAAACAAAATTCCCCATAGTTTGTTACAAAGTTTAGGTAATGACAGATATTTCAGCTGCAATATACCAACAGCCACTAGGAGTCTCTCATGCACCAAAGGTCATTATTTGTGTTGCATTTCCAGTTGAAGGGACCACAAGAATGTTCAAACAGTGTGTGAGACAGAGCCGCTCTGTGCTCTCACAGGAGAAAGTTTCCGTCTTCGTGTTCTCAAAACCTCGGTATGTTGTCCCCACACCCCGGGGTAAACAGTTCCGCTCTCCGACCACAGAGCAAATTTGTCCTTCGGAACGGCGCAGGTAGCGCCCGTCTTTGTTTGGGAAACTTTCCGCTTGTTCTCGGTACTTTGCAGCTGTCTTGGGTGGCCGACAAGTACTAGTGCAGTTGCTCTGGTACATATCAAACAAATCTGGAAATGAAGACAAATTTCTTGTTTAATGACAATGATCTTTAATTGCATATTCTTGCCCAACATAAGCTAAATGCATTGAGTTAGATACATTGTAACTAAAGTAAAGGTGTAAAGAGGTTACGTTTTATATCATCTAAAATCTACAGCCTCTTTTCTCTTTTTAAAACTTGTGTAAACAAATTTACAGAGCTTTTCCAGTACGTTATACTTTTTTGTCGACATACATGTAACGTAGGGGAACATTTCGCCCCTGTTTAAGTATGCATATTTGTGGTCTAGTTGTAGTGTACATGTTTAATTGTTATGAAGACAATCACTTAAGAAATGTTTTAAGACTTTGTTAATCACAATGTGTTTACCACTATGTCTGGAACGTTTGGTCAGTGGAACACATATTGACTAGAAGAAATGGTTTGGTGGATATCATAGTTAACAGGTGGTGGGGAGGGGGGCAGTCAGCAACCTGATTTGGTGTGGCACAACACATTATATCTATCGCATTCTTAAATCCATCAACTTCTTAAACTCTCTTTTCTTCTTAGACCCTTTGCTCTATTTCTTGAGTCTTCATTTCAGGCTAATTGTGATTATATATATCTAAGATTAAGAAGCTAGACAGTCCACTAAAATAGAATGATTTAACCAGAAAGCATTAAGACCCCAAGGACATTTTACTGAATATGATAAAAGGGCGCTTTGCTCCAAATCAAATGGCAAAGATGAACAGGATTTATCAAAGGTTTGCGCTAATAGCTTAATTGGTCGTCCTTTTGTACCTGTAGACTGCAATGTCCTTGAGGGCGTCACAGGTGTCACTGAATTTGGCGCAAGTCTTAAGCCCCCCTTTGTCGTTGGTTCATCCTCAATCCATCTTTTAAAGTACTCAGGTGGAAGTCTTAACACTAGGGTCATCGGATCAAGCTTTGTGTCAATCAATTGATTTCTGACATACTTTTGAAGTAGAACAGTGTCTACCAAGTAGAGTGGAATTCATTGTCATTTATTTATACTGTAAACTTTAAGGCAAATTGAATATTGCAATAATTGTTATTACTAACAGCAGGGATAAACACGTCCACTAGCCCTATTGTCCAGGGCAAGTGAAAGTGCTGTTCGGGCAAGTGCATGACCTACTCCACTTGCCCGATCGGGCAAGTAAGATTTTCCCTAATTGAGTGCAATTTTGATATACTTTTTACAGTCATGACATCAAGCAATCTTCAACAGGGAATTACATTCAATTTGCTGGAAGAGAAAATGCATACACTAGTAACAGTGACATTTGAATTTTGGGCAAGTGAAAAATTGGTTCGGGCAAGTAAATTTTTTATGTGCTTGCCCGACAGGACAAGTGAATTTTAGAAAACTTGTCTAACCCTGAACAGCTACATATGCAAACTTCAAGGTACATGTAGGGTGTGGCAAGTATTCAGTGTAAAATATAACTTTGTGTTCCCGCAAAGCTGGTGCCACGTGCCTTCAAGCCATCTATTTATCGCAGCTATGTACAAAATGTAGATGGTACATTGTCTATATCTCAGTGTACATCTCCCTACTAGTAAGTTGGTATGACTTAAACGCGTGGAACAAGGATGCTATACCTGTCAATGGGACTGAATTTGATACGACCTATGACCTACTGATTCTGGCATTGTGGTGGCAAGTTGGTCTTGGTGGTTAAGGTTCTGGATTCCATTATAGTAGGCCCCACTGTTGTGCCCTAAATGGAGAATGCACTTTATACACCAGTCTATTCCCTGAGCTTTTGGTAGGGACGTGTCTTTGAATGGGACGTTAAGCCGGAAATGAAACATTGACTTACATGTACAAGGGTGATTGGTAAATACAAAATGAAGATCGACATTGCCCTGTCAACTTTCAATCATCTTCTAGCTCACAAAAAGATTTCAGTCGTAACCAGTAGAACATTTATACAATGTGTTGCTCTATATTTCAAGCTCTTGTACTATGGCTTGTACCTTTCCAACAGTGATGACAATAGGTGTGAACGCAGCTGTAACAGTGTAAGGCAAGGGCACCCCTTCAGTTACCGTACACAATGTGTGGACACACACAGACATGCTCGACTAGAGGGCCATGACCCACAGTAACCCCCCTCTCACCATTGTTAGTGAGCAGACCCACCCTGTGATGTCACAGACATTAGGGACCGTCCAGTACACATCCAGAGTAAACTTTAAGTTCAAGCATTGAAAACTACATTTACATATAATCTAAAAGGATAGTATTTAATCCCTTGATTTTGTATAGAATACAAGATTCAATTTTGGTATTCCGTCTATAGTAACCACCTGTCCGCGTAGTAAGGCCAGAATTTCTGAGTGGTCGTCTTGGGCATTTTTGACGTCTACCGGATACAAGTCCTTTTCATCGTCTTATTTTAGTGGGTGATTCTTGGCTGGTCTCCAAAGGAAAGAATGTATGTTTGATCTCCGTCGGAGTGGCCAGGTAATTGGTTTTTGACAAATAAGGGACATGCTACATTAAGAAAAAGAAAATATTTGTAACAGTAGATGTTGGTTTTTCACGGGCAATTTCCCCTGGTTGCATTGACTCTCAACACCGAAAGAGCTAGGGCAGTGACAAATTAGCAGCCTACTTCGTTTTCTTACTGTCAGTTGCCGTACATCAATTCTAGACCTTAAGACAGGAAGGCAAAGACCTTATTAGATGTTGTGTGTTGGGTTAAGGTGTGGTGAAGTTGTCTTACAGTGGAAGGCTTGTTGTAGGAGGTGGGAGGACAAATTGTTGCGTGACAGAAAGAGCTGTTACACAGAATAAGTCTAGTGCAAACTGGATTACATGTTAATTGGATGTTACACGTGTTTATTGGTGTTTTCGTCTCTTATCAAGTTGTCAAGCGAGGGCACTGCTTTTTCAGGAGAGGATATGATGGCATTAAGTACTTTGTAGATACCATATTTTCTTATTAAAGTACACCCCCAATTAAAATGTACACCCCTGATTTGGGGCAAGTCTACACACATGTAAGACCGCACGTCAGTTTGATCGCAAGGGAAAATTGGCACAAATTGTCAAAGTCGGTGAAATTTCCTTAGTGCAAGTTGGTCTTACTAGTGCAATGAAATACCCGTTTATTATATGTACATCGTACTACATGTATGCCCAGTGTTCTCGCCAGTCTGAAATTTTTTTTTACATCCCTTGTATTTTGAATGGAAATCCTGTTGAAGGTGCGACGATCCTAGGGGGGTCCAGGGGCATGCTCCCCGAAAAAAATTTGAAATCTAGACCTTCTGAAATGCTATTTCCTTTATTTTCAGGGGCAAATTTTGCTGGTAGACTCAGCCTGGTTCAATTGATATTTCAATTGTATACGTTTTGTGTATGCGGATTTTTGTCCATCACAGAGGACGGAATGGGCAAAATTTTTGTCCGAGCCCAGCTGCAAAATTCCATCAAAGGATGGAAGGACAGATGCTGGCTAAAATGCTGATAAATACTCTGCAACAGTTATAGGTCTCATTGATGTATTACTCCGCGAGTGGGTACCCTAAAAGAGATCCGAGCCAAAAATGAACGGCTGCACGGACGCATGTTTTTAGCGGTGAGAAATTCCCTTTTAGCCAGCGGAACTGATCTCAAAAGTTAGATTGGTGAAAGCTTATTTGTAACTGAAGAAATTAGCAGGTAAAGTTTTGCAGCCGCGCGCTAGGTCGGAGGTACACAGTCGTGGGTTCTGAGTGGTGCGGTTGTACAATAGCAGCGAAAAAGTGCCTTTTGTGGGGATTGATTAATCGTAGTTTGTAATTGCTATAAAAAAAGTTCCTACGTATAGTTTACATTGGCAATTTTTTCCCACGATATACATGTAGGGTAAATGTGCTCGACATAGAATGAAAAATCTGCTGAAATTTCACGTAGCTTCATTATGAACGCGCCCATTTAAACCACGAATTAATACATAGAAGTCTATGGGAAGAAGAAACTCATCAATGAGACCTTAAAATTTCAACCACAACTTCAGTGTTAGAATACCACAGTTGCTTCCTTTCCCCTCTACTCCAGAGGTAATACGATTCTACAGTTGATATATATAAAAATACGAATCAGTCTTGCATAATATGATATAATTGAAGTTACCAGCATTGAACAATTACTTCCGTCCTAGTTGATACACTGTATATAGGTTTATAGACAATCATGTACATTCTATTCAAACCATAACTGTCAAAAAGTAATGCCCGTAAAGCCTGCTAACTGCTATGTTAAACCTCTATTATCTAATTTGTTGGATTATACCATTGTCAGAATCCCTCGGGGGGTATCACATTCCATGCTCTTCCAGTCAAGTCTTTATTATGTAGAGTGGCTTTTGAGTCCTGTGCTTATGACGGACATTTGATCGTAGGAATTTGTGGAATCAATTATTATTTGGCATTGTGTATGAATCCTGGTATGATATACTTCTTAAGGAACAAAAATTGTCTTAAAGGAGGTGATATGCAATTCCTTTAGAAGCACCGTTCATTGTTGTTTAAGAAAAGGGTTTTTGCTTCTTGTCAAAATGCTTGCTTGCATAATTGTTATCAGATCAGTCTAGGTGTTTCTAATTAGGCGACGACGAGTAAGTTTTATGGATGACATCCTCTGCAGACTCTAAATGTATTGTGTGTGCAGGGAAAATAAAGTTAAGCTTAATCATAAGTTAATAACAACTTGAAGATGCCTTACAAATTTATATGTTAGATTGATAAACTGATTGAATTGTACAATGTTGACTACACATTCATACAACTGTTCAAAATATTAAACTGTTAGAGTATGAAATACAGGAATTCTGTTTTTAATTTCACCATCTTGAAATGTCAGTTTAAAAAGTTTTATACCCTTTGCCAGCGAGCAACCAGAAAAATTTATGGTCGACAGGTTTTTCATATTGTTGGTTGGGAAACTGTTTAACAGTGGGTTCAAGTGCCACCAACTGACTAGTCTATAACTAGTCTAGTTTGTTGTATTGATGAGCTCGTGGCCCGGATTCAACTCTACTTGCAGGGCTCGAAATACCACCTGCATATGCAGGTTAGTGCAGGTAAAATTGGAGCTGTGCAGGTATTTCTGGTGTCTACCTGCACCTTACCTGCACTGGTCCATGTACTGGGTTTTGTACATCAATGTCATATGATGTAGGTTTATGTAATGGATTGTTACCTGCATGTATGCAGGTATGGTTTTGATGCTGGTGGGAACTTTTCGGTAGCCGGGGATGTAGGGCGCTGTATCTCGTGAACGGATGGTGCGAGCACGACGATTTTTGGTACGTGGGTTGGGGGTGGTAGCCTAACACTCAGGTTTGATTTTGGGCCTCCTGGCGTTTGAACTTGACATTGCAGGTGGCATTTTTGGTGTTTTTGGGGCACTTTTGGCGCTGTGTGTCCGGAACGATACGCGCGATTGCGACGATTTTTGGTGCATGGGTGGGGGGTTGTTGCCTGTTGCCTAGGATTGACTTTGGGCCTTGTCGCGTTTGAACTTGACCCGGCAGGTAGAATTTTGTGTCCGGGAGGGGTGTTTCCGGAGTTATATCTTCTGAACGGCTGGTGCTGGCGCGATGATATTTGGCACATGTGTCGGCGGTGGCTGAATAATGCTCAATTTTGATTTTGGCGCCCTTGGTGCTTGAACTTGACATTTTAGGTTACCTTTTGTGCGGGCACGGGGCGTGCGCTGTATCTCCGGAACGCAAGGTACCATTGTGTTGCTATTTGGTACGTGAGTTGTTTGTGGTGTCCTGGTGGTCAGGTTTGATTTTGGGCCTCCTAGTGCTTGAACTTAATACTGTATAGGTTGATCCTGTTTTTGTGTGGTTGGGGCATCCTCCCAATATCTGCTTGGTTTTAAAAACAGATTATGGTTGGGTGTAGAACCATCATCTGGCCTGGGCCACCTTCAATGTATCAGGTTACTTAGTGGCACTGACAGTTTGCCAGATGACGGGAGTGTACAAGATTATATATCTGTTGGTCAGGTATAATTGGAGTTTGCTTATTACTCTTTGTGGTGTTTCTAGAGCTGTATAGTACTGAGTTTTAAGTTTCGGTACAAGTTCCTTTACCCTGTTGGCAATCATGGTTGAACTTGAACTTAAACAGAAGAAGATGCAATTTTCTAATGTGGAGGAGAACTGTATAGAGTGTGGGCATAAGAGAAAGGTATGTGTATGATTTGTCCTGTGTTTCTTTTTGTTTCTTTGGTAATGCCATTTCCATACTGTATACAGGTAATTTGTTGTTTTGGGCTAGTCATATTCGCTTGGTTTTTGGGCCTGCTTAATCTATGGTACAGGCAGGGTTAAGTGGTGGAGGCTTAGCTTTGTTCTGTTTTAAATTCAGTATCGTTGGTTGCATTTTGTCGCTGCAAATATATGATGAAATTCCCCTTCTAAGCAACTGCTCATTGGTTTGCGGGGATGTTTGCTGGGTGTTTGCTCTGACTACAACAGCTTCTGAACTTTTCAAAGCTTCCATTGCCAGTAGTCTGTGTAACACAAACTCCGCTGTCCAGGGCTGTAACTGGCCCCTCCCCGCGGGCCGGTGGATGTTTGGCGGGCTGCTATAAGCGAGATTTAATCAGGCTACATTGCCAGCAGCTTGCCATCTATAAATGGGATTGACAAGGACATTTTTCATAGTAAATTATGCTGTTAAATTTGGCTTAGATACTACAGGAGATTTAGGTTTGGGTTGGATGGATTGAATGAAAATATCATACCACCCTGGGGACTAACTGTTGCTGCTGCATGGGGGCTACCACTATTCATATTGTCTAATGTCTATGGAACTACAGATAAAAGTATCATTGGTCAAATTATGCAAGTAACATTCCGATGTCAAGTGAATAACACCCCAGAAATAAATCTTTAATGAATATCATTGGAAGAACACAAACCAAGGAGACTTAGCAGCTGCATTAGGTCAGTACATTGAAATAGGAAGATATTAGTATATCATGTGACAGAGTAACTACATGTGCATGGGCCATCTGAGACAAAAAAAGGTAGCGTCTCAACAACTTCAAAGTACTGTGGTTGGTTACATACTTAAGAAATCCAAAATAAGTAATGTTCATCCATGTCCAAACTTACAAATTCAGAAAATGGAATTTCAGAGTCAGACTTTTGCATGGTGCACAACCAACACGGTAAAAAGCTCATTTTTCCAACCACGTACCACAGACAAAAAGGCAAAAATACCCAATAGGTCTACAGAAACCCAATACATTTCATGCAGGCCTGAGGTCTACGAACTCTTGTTATTACCTGCATTGACTGTTACCACCTATCAAGTATAAAAGAGAAGAAAAAAAGCAATGGTTCCTGAACAAATTTAGTATGATCCATACTTCCTAAATTCTTGGGGGTGCAGGTAAAATTTGTCTGGTGCAGGTAATTGGAAATGTTACCTGCGCCAGTGCAGGTATTCAGAAAAAAGTATTTTGAGCCCTGACTTGTGTTTCAGTCGCTCCCATGACAGCCTTGTGAGTAAGGGTGCCACACAGGGATATCGAGCTTAGAGATTCAAAGGCAGATCCACAAAAGAAATGGGGGAGCTGAGTGTAACAGTTGGGTTCAAGCACCACCAACTGACCATTCTAACTGGTCTGGACCTTTTAGCCTTGTGGTAAGAATGGATTTGTGAGCTGATTACGACCAGGGTTCAGTGTGGGGTCAACTGGAAACACAACATTTTTTCCTAGGCCCAAACAACTTAGAAGGGCTGCCAGAAGCTTGATTTAGTTAGGCCTAGGACAAAGATATTGTGTTTCCTGTTTACCGACCTACCCTAGAAAAACCTGCCGACCCTAGACTTTTTTTGGGTGGGCAGTGGAGTCACATACATGTGTGTAGCTTCCAGGTAGAATTTGTATTCAGCCTGCTTCCTATTGAAGTAAAGACACTGCTTGTCCTATCTAATGAAGGATAAATGTGTCTATTATGCACAGCATTCAAGTTTGACATTGGAAGACAAGTGTCGTCATGCATTCAGTGTGCTTTGTTCACCTGTATTGTCTCAGTGGAGTTTTGGTCAGCCTAGAAAAAAATTACAAGAAAAAAATGTAATCCTACCTACGGATCCTATTTTTTTCAGGATTGAAACAGGAAAACAATATTCTTTTCCTAGGCCTCAGGTTATCCATCTATTGCGTCATTGTCATACATGACGTAGAGCTGCTCGAATCATGTTTTTGTCAGACTACACCTCAACGATAAGGTCATCTTCACCTGAACACTGTTTTGACACACCCTCGTGCACACCTCTTTGTAACCATGGCGAGGAGATAAACTCCGCACACCCTGTCAGCATCTGACGCCTTTGAACTTCAGTGTCTGTTTATCTAAACTGTTTAACCAGGAGCTCTCGGTATGCAAACGTTTGGGACAACTTTTGGGAGGGGCGGAAAGTTTTGCAGGTGGCAGATAACAATATTATGACTTGTGATGGCTGGAGTGTTGAAAAATCTGGCTTGTGGTAGTTTGTCAGTAAGGCCAAAGGTATGTTAACTTGATGAATGACGTTTAAGGTCTCATTGATGTATTACTCTGATGAGTGGGTACCCTAAAAGAGATCCGAGTCCAGAAATAAATGGCTGCATATGGACGCGTGTTTTTAGTGGTGAGAAATTCCCTTTAAGCCAGCGGAACTGATCTCAAAAGTTAGATTGGTGAAAGCTTGTTTGTAACTGAAGAAATTAGCAGATTAAGTTTGGCAGCCGCGCGCTAGGCCGAAGGTACACAGTCCTGAGTTCTGAGTGGTGCGGTTGTACACTAGCAGCGAAAAAGTGCCTTTTGTGGGGATTGACTAATCGTAGTTTGTAATTGCTATAAAAAAAGAACCAGTGTGTATATTTGACGTCGGCAATTTTTTCCCACGATATAGGGTAAATGTGCTCAACATAGAATGAAAAGTCTGCTAAAATTTTACTGAGCTTCATTATGAACGTGTCCATTTAAACCACAAATTATAACATAGAAGTCTATGGGAATAAGAATATCAATGAGACCTTAAGAATGGGTACCGGTACAGAACATTCAGGTTCAGGTCTGGCTCAGGTCCAGAGGATTAGGTCCAGGTTTGGACCAAAACCTGGACCTGATTCAGTATGTGGGAACTTGTGAATGGACAATACTCAAAACAGTGGTCCATTTCGCAGCAAAGAAATCTGTTTTGTGGAGTATTTGACTCCCACTAGAGTTTTAAAATTTTATAAGGTTAACTAACTCGGAGTCTGTACTATTGACTGTAAAACATAGGAGAAATAACTATAGACTCTACTCTACTTCGCTCTTGTTATTTTCCTCTACTGGTAAGCCCCAAAATGTACAAATACCTGATCATATAATAAGTTCATTTTCCAATAGATCCATCATCTGGTCCACCAAATTTTGTCAGGTTTGTTTTTCTGGACCGGTCCAATAAGAAAAAAATGTTTTGTACCAGGACCCCAAAAGACATCCCCTAGCTATATATAGGAACCCAAAACTGAGGTGAGTGCAGGGTGAAATGTCAAAGTTTAGCGAAAAGAGTTGCCTTCATTATGAGATTTACATGTAAATGGTCAGGAAAGTTGAACAAATGACTGAACACAGAGTATACCAAACAATAGGTTCCTCTTTGATTCCACTCTTTGAAAATCATTAAAGCACCTAACAGTGTTTCAAGACGTTCTCTTGGATTGGACTTAGAGCAGAAGGTCCCATGTTTGAGGAGAGCCACACCCTAAGCACGTTAAAGAACCCACCACACGTAGGGGTCCTTCCCAGTATACAATCATTCTTGTCTTATGTGGCTTGTACAATAATAAGATAATTTATTTGCAAATCCATGCCCGTAGGCTAATTGCAATGATACAGACAGTAAAAAGTAACAAGTGTCTATTCTAAATACACACACGTCAGCTATCTATGTACATGCTTCTACATTCTTTACTGGGTGGTTTGACTTCTTCTTTGGAGGCAGTGGCTGATGAAAAGTCCATAATAATATTACTGTACAGTACATGCAGCACTGTTTGTTTTGCCTGAAGGTGGTTCATCAGTTGTACAAAACAAAGAAACAAACAAAACTGCAGTCTTGTATCTCTTTAATCACCCCCTTTCCCCCAAGGATTTTCTGTGAGATGTCCACTGCACCTGTCAAATCGAGAAGATAACCAAGTCATGTAGAACAAATTTGTATCTGAAAACAAACCGGGGAAAACAATGCACTAAATTCCTGCCATTTTCCCCAGGTAGAGACCAGTTCAGGAATGCTGGTCCCTCCCTTTATTTCCGCCTTCTAATCTTCCATCTGTTATGAAATACGATCCGCCATTGGTCGGGAAAGAAAGAAGGGGAAAGGCGGTTGGTTCTCAGGGTTTCGGTCATGTTGTGGTGAACATTGGATTCCTTCTCACGAGGGCTGCTAGATTGGAAAATTAGACGACAAGCGGGATTTTCACATTATTTCCGTTTTGGTGGTCACAGCTAAGTAAGATAAACCTTTAGGTTATGTAGTATACTGTAAATTTTTGCTTTGTAGAGTTGTCAGTAGAGTTTGGAGAATAAAGAACAGTGCATCAAATTTTAGAGTTTTTTTGTTGTTTTTTATTCTTTTTCTCTTCAAAAAAATAATCCAAAGAAAAGAGATTTTGAAGTTTACAACAACAATCATGTAACGTCAGGAAAACACTCTCACACAATAAGCAAGATTTGCAAACACCAATCATAATTCTCCAAACAACGGTCATTTTAAGTACGCACTTTAAAGGAAAGTGTGTACTCTCTATATTCAAGAAAATACAATATCATGGAACAAATATTGCCTTAAGCAGCATCTAAAGATAATTATGATTAATATGGGCAGGTTGAGACGTCTATTGTAAATATCCAACAGGTGCCTTCTAAGGAAGAGACATGAAAGAAATCTTCTAAATTATGCTATCAACTTGCTAATGAAAACAAATCCATCCTTAAGGGCACATCCGGCTGTGTCTTGATGCTGGAAAAACATCATTAGGACGACAATAAAGGAATGATTCACCTTAAGACCTTTCAGACGTCTTAATGACCTTCACCCTTTCTCAAGACAAGAGAAGCTAAGTCTTAGATTTTGTTTCGTACGTCAGAAGGTCTTGGGTATAGACACAGCAAGGATTTTCCTTTTAAGTCATAGGATTTAACAGTATCTAATTGTGGTTGGAATACAATAGGGGGAACTGGTGTGTTTCAAAACATTGAGTTCAATTTTACATGGTTCAGGGCTTGGAATGCTGGGTGCATTTTGCACTTTTGTGCTCCGGAAATTGTGCACCTAAGTTTTGTTTGTTGCACTGCAATGTAGTTCACTTTATTTCACCTTTTTTTTAATGTTTTGTCGTCCAAGTTTTTTTAGCACCCATGTTTTCAGGTTAGGTGCACCTGTTAGAACACCTGTTGCCAAAAATGAATGTCAAGCTGAGTGTGATTGGTTTATTTTGCACTGACATCATCAGGAATTCTGAGCACTCTGATTGGCTGAACAATACAACCTGTGGTGTCAATCAAGCTTGCCCAGCACACAAGATATCAAAATCTGATATTTTGCTGTAGTACCACAGAGAGCCACTAGGTGGTCTATATCTTATCATTTGGAGGTTTTACATTGTTTCAAGACATAATCTGCATTCCAAATACAGATAGAATCCGTTTAATTGCACAGCCTATTTTTCAATGTATTTCGTGCAATTATCCGGTGCAATAATGCGAAGTTATCACACGGTTTAGGGATTCCGTGCAGTTAACAGAAGTGTACGTTAATCCGTTGTGCAATTAACTGGCTTCTACTGTATACCAATACCAAGACAGTCCATCCAGGCATTCTCTAGTCATTGTGTTCACAAACAGACACACACACACACAAAACGCTGCCGGAAACATCATCAAACCTTCATGGGGATTGTAATAAGGAGACCAGGTGTGTATAAGGCACACCTGTGGATCAACATGTCTTAAACAAGACAGGTGGATGTAAGCCTTTAGCTAGTTGAAGTAGGTTAACCAGCCTAAGATCTGACTTAGTATAAGCTTAGACGTTGATAATTATGTAAGCCCATTGATAAATAATTGAGAGTTTCAAATTGTCTCCTTTTCTTGTAATGAAGAGTAATCCACACATTGTGATACTTTAGGAAGTGTCTTTGGTTTGAGGACATAATTAAGATGACAACCTAAGATAAGTGCGCCCCTGAGGTCATACGGAAGACCGCCCGGCCTTCACCCGTCTTAAAGATAAGAGTGGCAACGTCTTGAGTGTCCGGGCGTGCGTCACAAGGGGTTAAAAATAGCCAGTAGGTTTTTCTTAGTTAATCTTGTGTTCTTAAGTTGTCTGGAAAGGATGAGGTGTAATTATAGAAGGAACTGGTATATCACAAAAGTGGAGTAGCTTTAGTTCTTATGAAGATCATCGTATGAAATTATGAAGAAATGGCAGTACTAGTATTTGCAGTACATTTTGTTTAAAGGTTGCACAATATACAGACATGTGTTGTAAATTTTAACATGCAACTATGATACAATCAAAGCATATATATGGATGTGGAATATGTATTGTCTTCTTCGAAAACTATTTGCTCACGACGTCATAAAAAAGTTCTGATTTAATCACATTTTAGTGAGCTTTCTTAAGTTTAGGGTTAAGAAATCATGAAGAAGAAAGTGGTTATTGTATTAAGTTAACATAACATTACATTACATGATGATCTTCTTCATTCTTTTAAATCTCTGCGTTATTACATGTATTATTGTGACAGTTTTAATCCGAAAGTTTAGCAAAGAAAATTGTCTGGGGTAGTATGTGTTGTCTTAAGTAAGGGCAACATTGTAGGAAAGGAGGTTAAAATTAGCATGTAGAAAATGAGTACTTAACTCTGTTTCTTTGACTACTTTCCGTTGTGTCTGCATCTGTTATTGTTGTAATTACCTGTATTTCTATTGTCGGTGGACTGTATCTACATGGTACAACTACTTTACTCACAATGTAAGACAGCCTCTCCAAAGTTTGATCACACCATAGAACAACATTTTGCACTTTCTATTATGGTGGGACATTGTTGAGATCCCCTCTTGGCGAATGTTCCGGTAGCTTTAAGTTGTCTTCTTAGCATTTTTACACTCTCTAAGTGCGCTCTACGGACTGGCACAAAGCCACAAGTGTGTGTGAAGAAAGAGAAAGGCTTTCTACGGTGACTTAGCGCCAAAGATTCTGATGTTACGACAGTAAATGGACGTTGGTACGGCCTTTCTCCCGCACCTTTTTATTCCCGGGCGCACGCTTGACTGGCAGTTGACAGCGCGTGCCGAGTTTTCTCAGCTAGGCTCGCGATTAACTCACCAATATGGCCATTCCAAGGGATGCTATGGATGGCATTCTCTAAAGCCTCAGATATAGCCAAAATACAAAAAGAAACTATGTCCAAAAAATCTTGATTTTGCCAATAGATGGATTGCAACTGTTGAAAGAGGAATTAACTTGTGTGAACAAAAAAATCTTTCTCTACTGTCCTTTCGGTTAATAGGGCAGTGCCTATCTATGTTTCTGAAGATCTTGGGCCACACAGTTGTGTATTAGCACTACAGCAGGGGGCTAGTCCACTGGTAGCAGTGTGTGTTTAACTACATAACTATACTCTTTCTCTTAGAGTTAAATAGAGCTAGATATCAGTTGTAAATCTCCTTTAATTTGTACTCTATCTCTACTTTTCGGTGGCAAATTGGTAGCGTGTTTGGGCCAGAATCCAGAGGTTCTAGGTTCAAATCCCCAGACACTATATGATGTTGTGCCCTTAGAGTTAGAAGAGGTAAAAATGAGTAACTTGCTTCAGTTAGGGATGTCCCTTGGAGAGGACACTAAATGGGGGTCCCGTGGTTGAGAGCCACAACTCAAATTAACAATGTTAAAGAACCCACCACACTTATCGAAAAGAGTAGAGGTCCTTTGCAGTGATAGTGAGATAAATCTACCTGAATATGCCGCTTGTACTCTTCAGTGCAAACCTGGTGTGTTATGAGTCCGATTCTACCAGGTATAAAAAATAAACAAACAAAATGCTTACCGACTGTACTGTGGGTGATGTTCAGTGCGATACAACATGAAGAGAGGTAAACTGATAAATGCACGAAGTCTTGAAAAATTCTTTTAGAGATCAAATACAATGTACAATGTGCTAGGGAGAAAAATCACTGTGGATGTTGTCCATAATAATACATTGGTATGGCCTAATGCTGTTATGTAGCTTTTAGAGCTGTAGTCGCAACTGCAGAACAAATCCTCAAGCCAGTGCAGTACTGTAAGTCCAGAAATATTTGCAGCGGTTTTATGTTCATAGTTTTTCCATTGAGCTCTTAAAGCAAATTTAACATGCTCCAAACAAGCTGTGAATACAATGTATGTCCACTGTAACTTCAGTAAACTATTTGTTTCAATCGTGAAGGTATCCTTTTGGCTCTTACCGCAAAAGTAATTCCTCGCAAACGTAAAACAGTTTACAGTAGACTGAGTCAAAATTTCCTGGCTTTTAACCTACAGCATTAGTGAGGACTGAGAGGTTCCATGTTTAAGGATGGCCCTTCCGAAGGTTGTGGTTGTTTCAGTGGCTTAACGGCAGACACAACATAGGCTGGTGGAATGCTTGGACTTTCCAACTCGGCACGGAAACTCGAACACTGGCCGCTTTGAATACTGGAAGTCATTTCCAACTTCAAAGGCTTTTCTCTAAACTTCAAGTTCAACTTGTTTTGTTGTGAATCGTACAACTTTTGCAGAAGATTTAGGTTGAAGGAAGGTTTTTGTTCTGGGACGGAAATGTTTGCTTGTTCGGACGGACAAAAATTTCACTCCAAGTTTGTCTAAAAGACTTAAACTTCTTAACACAACATTGGTGAAAATGTATTTTTCTTGGCTTCAAATTACAAATTTAAGGAACAACATGGGCTGCCGAACAATGAATAGCACGGAAAGAAATTAAAGCTGATGACAGATCATTTTCACACAGTCCTCATTATGAACATGCGCTTTGTCTTAATTTCAACTGCAAAATTTAACTTTAAGTTTCGATTTACCACCTTTAACCTTAGGTGTCAATTATCTGTCTGCATGTAAAAGAACCCAGCACACTTATGGAAAAGAATATTGGCAACCCAATATGATTGGTTGAAAATCGACCTGTATGAATGAATGAATTAATTTATTGCTCAACAATTGCACAAGGTACAATGTATGGCAACCAATAATATCTACCAGCTAATATACATGTAGACACTAGCACTATATATATATGAGGCTACATACAGAGCAACAAAATCAATTGCACAAGGTACAATGTATAGCAACCAATAATATCTACCAGCTAATATAGACACTAGCACACATAATATATATGAGGCTACATACAGAACAACAAAATATGATTGATAACAGCATGGTCATGTATGGGTGATCTGGTCTCGCATTTGGAATAATGTGTAAATAAATTGACCTACGTAGGCAGATATATGAGTTGAACATGATAGCAGTATATGGAAAATATTGTTCTGTGTACCAGTAAGACATATGCATGTTTGAGGTCTTATCGAGCCATGTTTAAGTACCAGTAGCTTCTTGAAAAAGCCTCATGCTTTACCTTCATAAAGGGATGATAAGACTTGTTAAGGGTGTACTTAAGCCACATGGTTCTCCTCAATTCTCTAACAAGACAGCGTTTTTTGTGTGGAGTTTCGGTGATTTTGTTTTGAAAGGAAGGTGTGTTTACTTACAAGGAGTGAGTCTTAGAGTCTGTCTGGGATAAGAATAAGCCTTGAGAAGTCTTAAGTCTTAAGAGAGACAGTCTCCTTCATACATGATACAAAAAATTTCATGTAAATCCTTAGGCTTATATTTCTGTCGGATTAAGATAAGACTTTTTGATCCCTTTTTCATGAGATTCTTTTAAATACTAAGCTCTTTTTTTCTATTTTTAGAACTGTTACAGTAGCTAAATGTACATTTTGTCGTTAGATTTTACTTTTAGTCGTGTTGCCTCTGTTTTTAACATGTCCCCTTGCTGAATTGTAAAAATGTAAACGAAAAATGCGAGGAAATGATATTCGTATCGACTATTGAGTACTTTACACATGTTACAGGTGTAGTTGAAGTTGTAATCAGGTGTGTGACAGGTGTCAGTAGCCGTGTGATTGGCACCTGACAGCTGTGATACTTCACACCTGTGGTAACTACTGTGTACTGGTGATGTCAAGGACATTCTGTCCAGTATTTTGGTCTATAGTCAGGACTACAATGTAGGTGGTGCTTTGTGCCTAAACTCAGGTCCAGGTTTGGGTCCTGATTACTGTTGTACTTCAGAAAAAACGGACCAGAAAAAAATCAGTGCACCGGATCTTTGTTCCGATTAGAAAATGAACAGATAATACTTAGTCTAGCAGTCGTTCATGCGTTTTGTGGCTTACTGGGCCAAGAAAATAATGAGCAAAGTAAAGGAGAGTCATTTTTACCCAGTTTCTACAGTCGAACTTGGTCGAAGTTAGTGTTGTTTACATGAAGATAGGATTTTTTCTGCATTTTGAAAATATACATTACAGAATATTTTTAGTTTGCAGTATACTGTACAATCAGAAAATACAACTCTAAGCCCGGGACAGAGCTGATTGACATCAGAAACACAGAAAACAATATCAATAAACACATAATTGTATAAAAGCAATTCATCATTTTACTGACATTAAATTGCCAGACATCAAAACATTGTAAGTACAACTACATGTATGTCAACAATGTTTCCTACATACTGGAATTTGTGCCCTGACTCCCAGCTCAAAAACCTATTGTGTCTAATTTGTTATTGTTATTTTCCTAACGACATTTCTGTTTCAACGTGATGACGCACGTTGTGTCCAAAAATAGACAATGTTTTGCTAACAAATATGCACCTTGCGCATGTGGTATTAGTGAACAATGAGAGAAGATCCTGGACATGTTGTTGGAAAACACACCTTTGTTTTTCTTGGTTACTGTCCCGACAGACTGTATTAACGGGTTATGCATTCAAATATGTTTCTGAGGTCAGAAATAATCACTTGTGAACAGGGTTGTCCCTTGGGACCCATCCCTCTGTTCCAGGACTAAAATTTGCATGTTGGGACAGAAATAAAATTTCATCCTGTTCTTTCAAAGAATGTGTAAAACTTAGGCCATTTTGATTTGATTACATGGATGACATTAGGCCACACCAATTTAATTTCTTGGTTCACGGATTTTTTCATAAAAAATATGGAGCGAGAGGGCGAAATAAAAATAAAAATTGTAAAATGGTTGGGGTAAAGGTATAGGCTAGTCCAAAACATAAAGAATAAAAAAATTCAGCTTGAAAAAAGTACAATTTTAAAACACTATTACTGTACAGTAACAGCACCTGTTCGTTGAAAATTACAAAAGTAGTGTCAGTATTTATGTTTGTCCCATTCTTCATGAATGAAAAATATAACTTCAATAATAATACCCACACTTTAAGGAGATTATAATATAAAGGCCAATTTGCTACACTAGAATGTTGGTGAATGGTTTCATTAATGGTGAAAATTTGCTGAGTGGTAATTTTTATTTTTATTTTCCAAAAAATAGGAGCGAGCAAATCCGTGAACCAAGAAATTAAATTGGTGTGGCCAAGGAGGTTGAAAGAGGGAATCCCAAAGCTGATGCAAGCTTGTGAATGAAAAAAGTGTGACAGAAAATAAAGTTGAGTTTAGGATGAAATCTAAGTGGTCAGGAAGGTTGAACAAATGACTGGACACACAGAGTGTTACCAATTAACAATAGATTCTTTATTTTTGACTGACTTTGGCATTCTAATAATTGACATTAGTACATTTTTGTACATGCAGCTGTTTTTTGATGTTTCAGTGCAATTTATGGCAATAGATTTGCTCATTTCGAGCTGCTGTGTACAAGTTACAGAAAATTCATGTTCGTTTGGATGTCATCCATATAATCAAATCATTATGGCCTTTACATTGCATTTTTATTGGTTCTGAATTGCCAAGTTTCATAGGCCTTTGTTTTGTTCAGAAAAAGAAGATTGAGATTTGCCGGGCATGTATGGTGCCTATCCGACAAGAGAACAACAAAAACAGCTATGTCATGGGCTCCTAAGGGCACCCGCCCCAGGGGCAGGCCAAAAAACTACACTAAGACGGACCATCTTAGATGATGGAAGGAAAATGGGTCTAAACAACATGGAAAGCATGGCAGTAGCTGTTCAAGATCGCAACCTTTGGAGAAAGTATGCTCGACGAGTCGACCAATGCAACAGTGGTGCGGGAGGGTCTAAGGTCTAAGGTAAGGTGTTTTGTAGAGTTAATTCTTAATTGTTATCTCCTTATTTGCCTACAGGTCCACTGGGGTTTTCATCTTCCTGTACGCACTGTTCTACTACTACAAGCGTTCCAACATGTCCGGTACGCTGCAGACAGTGGAATTCTTCGGCTACACCATCCTCATCTGCTACGCCTTCTTCCTGAGCCTCGGAACTGTGTCGTTCTTCGCTTCGCTCAAGTTCATCCGCTACATCTACGTCAACCTGAAAATGGACTAAAAGATGCGTGTAAGGCTGAGTAGTACAGTGTATAGCACTATTATTATGTTTCCCCTCACGGAGAAGAAATATATTGTTTTTGCTTGTTTCTTCGCTCAAGTTCATCCACTACATCTACGTCAACCTGAAAATGAACTAAGAAATATTAGTTACATGTATACCCCCCTCACATTAGGCAAAACTCGATCAGACGACGAGTCTGCGAGCTCTCAATTACGAGGAGGCATGACCCTGCTGCCGACGAAGAAATGCCAGAGTTCCCCCTTCCCGTCAGGGTCATGCCTCCTTGTAATTTGGAGCTCGCAGACTCGTCGTCCGATCGATTTTCGCCTAATGTGAAGGGGTATAAGGCTTGTTACTACAGTGTATAGCACTATTATTATGTTTCCCTTCATGGGAAGAAACATATTGTTTTTGCTTGTTTCTTCGCTCAAGTTCATCCGCTACATCTGCGTTAACCTGAAAATGCACTAAGAGATACCAGTAAGGCTTGGTAGTACAGCGTATAGCATTATTGTTATGTTTCCCTTCATGGGAAGAAACATATTGTTTTTGCTTGTTTCTTTCCTATCTATTTTCTTCTTATATCCAAATTAAAGCTCATCTGTGGTTGGTAGAATCCATAGTTGAAAAAGTTTAAACTTTGTTCCAACACAACAGAAGAAAGTCTCAAAATTTCAAATCATCTATCTGACGAAGGTTCCGAGTACTCGACCGTAAATCTGAGTCCTTCTGTTGTGTTGGAACAAAGTTTAAACTTTTTCAACTATTTTCTTCTTCTTTTAAGTTCTAAAGACCAGATGGCTATCACCATCCGTGATGGTAACCAGTGTAAAAGTACAATGTAGCAGACACCTTGTAGTGGTTCGATTACATCATGTAGCAAGAGGCAGGACAGAGCTGGAGGTGCTGGTCACAAAATATATTTAGGAGTCTGAGTGAGAATAAACTATTTCCTTGTGTTAAGGGAACTGTGTTATGTGGACTCTCCAACATGGGGATTTGTGTACAGAACATGGCCACTTCCACTGCTTTCTAGGTCAAGTATTATGCCACAGTATCTGGTAGACTTTCAGAGTGTTTGCCGTGTTGGTAGTGCGCTATAGTACTAGTAATGGCAGCTTTTGACCCAACACGCAACATTGGTTGGCAAACATAGACAGCTGGACTTACAAGGATAAAATCATGGCTTTCACAGACACACAACAAGAAGAAATTTCATTTCCCTCACTGTATAACATAAAGTTACTTTTGAATCTTTTATAGTTGACATAGGGTTTTTTCCCCATTGTTTGTAGGAAACATCAACATTAACTTTTAAAAAGTTAATGTGAGATTCATTTTTAAGTTCATGGCACCTAATTTTTAGGCACGGTGAAGATCATAAGTTTGCATTATTTTTTAGTTCGCAGTTGAAACAATTAGCACATAAAATACCTGCGCTTGATTGTGGATATGATGAGTTTGCAATTATGGAGAAAAGCATACAGTGTACAAAAAAAATGTATTTTTTCCCCATTATTCTGTGCTTTCTTAAGCTAATTCCCATTTGAAAAATTCCTCACAAAAATTGAGTTATGAATCTTCCCCCAACCCACCATGGACACTACATCACTTCATATCATAGTTTGTGTGTCATATTCTTAGCTTTAGGGAACAATGTCGTCAAACTAGTCTTGAAATAATACTTTTTCATAAGCAGAAAAATATTTCAACTCCAACAGTGGTCATGTTATTAAAATGCATTTCAGTTTTATTTTTTCTTTGTTCTGTTTTTTTTTTAAATTTAAATTGAATCAATAAGAAGAGTGGTGAGATTTGGGTTAATTGATATCAATGTATATTAATTACGAAACATAATTTATGATTGTTTAGAATTTTGGGCATTTCATAAAATACATATGGTGAGATAGTGATAGTAACAATTCTTCAGTTGTGATGGTCTATCTTAATTACTAACTACAATAAAGTCATGTATTACAAAAAGACATACCCTTTACTTTGTTTATGTAGAAACGAGCTTAGGCCACACCAATTTAATTTCTTGGTTCACGGATTCGCTCGCTCCTATTTTTTGGAAAAAAAAATAAAAATAAAAATTACCACACACGAAATTTTCACCATTAATGAAACCATTCACCAACTTTCTGGTGTAACAAATTGGCCTTTATATTATAAGCTCCTTAAAGTGTGGGTACAGGTGCTGTTACTGTACAATAATAGACTAAGTGTTTTTGTACTTTTTTCAAGCTGAAAACTTTTTTTCGTTATGTTTTGGATTAGCCGTTACCTTTACCCCAACCATTTTACAATTTTTATTTTTATTTTTATTTCGTCCTTTCGCTCCATATTTTTTGTGAAAAAATCCGTGAACCAAGAAATTAAATTGGTGTGGCCTTAGTGTTATTGTGTAGTGTTTCTGTATGTTAATGTGCCTAAATACCCTGTTTTTAAAAGCAACAGACATAGGTTACCCCGCGGATAAAGGTGAACTAGCATTAGGTGGTAACACCTTATACATGTGGTATACTAATTGCTGTAAACTCAAGGATGTAAATATATGCACCATCCTAATGTACAGTATAATGCAAGGCACTTACATGTAAACTTTACTATAATGGTACAAATGTACATGATATATTTCCACAGGAATTGTAGTCAACAGTTGACTTATAATGGGCTGGTCTATTTAGAAAGAAGTTAGGATACTATGGTAGAAAATATCCCACCCACCTTGTTAATGACTTCTTTCTTGTCACTTTTTTTCCATATAGTGCTGTGTTAATACAACATACATAGATATATATATAAACAATGTATTGATAGTTCACCTTTATTTAACAGGTAACCCATATCCATTGTATTTAAAGGGACATAATGTAAAAAAGAAAGTCACTGTTTTCAGCCATTTTGAGTTGAGTCTACCTTATTACACTGCACAGCAATATTTACAACGTATTGATACGACTTTGTTGAGCCGCGAGAACGTCTCGAAATGTGCGCACTTCCCTCCGCCGCTTGAGTTGTCCGCCATTTTATCCAACTCTCCGACGAACCAAAGTGCGCTTTAGAATGCGTTCGGTGGTTCGCTCGAATCGTTACTGAATTTTGTTGAAAGTCCCCGCGAAGCTCCGAGGATCTGCGACCGCAACGGTCGATTCGGAAATCTACGGCCGGCTTACTTCCGGTATGCTACCCGGAAGTAAGTGAATTTGGTCGTGGCTTACTTTGGCGTTGTTAATTAGCGCTAGAAATGTGATAAAATGATGCAGATAAGTTGGAAATAAGTTACAAATGTCAATATGACTGGAGATATTAAAGTTCAGAACCTTTGAAATTTTGGCGCCAAATTTCTACAATATGTCCCTTAAACAGGGTATGTAGGGATATCAAGTGGATGGATGGTAGTTTCAAAATGCAATACTTTAAAAAATGGTAATTTGATATCCCTAAATACCTTGTCTTTAAGTACAACGGATATAGGTTACCCCGCGGATAAAGGTGAACTAGCATTACATATATATCCCCCTGCCCTTCCTTTTTTACTAGGCTATGTGGGGCAGCTATAAGCATAGTTTGTATTATCAAAGGAGAGTTTCATCGAAATAGATCTATCTAAGCAATGAAACAAGAAGAACTGTGAGATTTGAAGGTATTTGTTGTTACTCTGATCATTATTTCAATTTTGTGTTATCATTAGGCCACACCAATTTAATTTCTTGGTTCACGGATTCGCTCGCTCCTATGTTTTGGAAAATAAAATAAAAATAAAAACTACCACTCAGCAAATTTTCACCATTAATGAAACCATTCACCAACTTTCTGGTGTAGCAAATTGGCCTTTATATTATAAGCTCCTTAAAGTGTGGGTACAGGTGCTGTTACTGTACAAAAATAGTGTTTTTGTACTTTGTTCAAGCTGAAAACGTTTTTTCTTTATGTTTTGGATTAGCCGTTACCTTTACCCCAACCATTTTACAATTTTTATTTTTATTTCGCCTTCTCGCTCCATATTTTTTATGAAAAAATCCGTGAACCAAGAAATTAAATTGGTGTGGCCTTAGTTTGAAGTGTAAAATGTAAAGTATAGCGCTGTTTCAAAAATTGTCAGCAAGACTTTTATGCAAAGGACTGATTTGTATGTTGTTTTTTTCCTTTGCTATCTTGTATTCTTTTCTTTTTTTTCGAAAGTTGGCTGCCCCCCTCCCCCTACTAAAGTAAAACTACTATTCTTATGTAGGAATTATGTGTTGAAAGATATGTTGAAAAATACACATTTCTCTCTAGTACATATGTATAGTGATATAAAAAAATGTTATGTTAAGGCGTAAGCTGTTATGATAAATATGCCGTAGAGAATGGTGATATTTTTCAGACATGAAGAATATGTATAAATATAGGGTTCTATGCTCTATTGTCTGTATCTATTCTATATAGTTATGTCAAGCTCTTTTCCAAATGATGATTTTTAGTGTACTTATTTTCAGTGGTAAAAGGTGTTTTCTTATTGGATAATTGTTTAGTCATGAGATGTTCTGTTGTATTGAAAGGACCAATCAAAAAGGGTGTTACAGCCCAAGTCTACTTGTTATCTCTGGTGATGTTTAGAAGGCTTATTTTCATTGGTTGTTAGTGTATTACATTTACATATTAAGTTGTAGACTGAAAGTCATTGTTGTATTTGTTTTGTTAGAAGTTATTTGAGCTTGATCATGTATATACAAGACAATTTCACTCGCTATGTGTGAAAAGTCCAGTTTAAGGGAATGATTTTCACTTGAATGCCAGAAATGATGCAGTAGAGAGATTGTACTAGACTTGTATGCAAAATGTGGAATTTGGGACTTATAGTGGAGAAATAAAATGGGGTAAAGAATGTTGTGCTTTTGTTATCTTTGCGTTTAACAAAACAAGATTATTTCTTTATTGGGGAGGTACTCTCCAACCACAGGTTTGGCCCCAACTTTAGGTGTTTTTCATTTGCCAAACTTCTCGATTTTCCTTAACATTTGCGGACCTCAAGATAAAAGAATAAAGCCAACAGTCTAGGAGTGGGTACTGGTACAAAACCGATTTTTCTTATTGGACCGGTCCCAAAAAAAACAGACCTAAAAGATTCAGTAGACTGGATTTGGGACCGATTAGAAAATAAAACGAAAATACCGGCAGCCATTCACATGTTTTGGGGCTTACAGGTCCAAGAAATTTACAAGGGTAAAGTAGAGGAGAGTTGATAACTTGATAGTCATGTACCGAAGTTCTACAGTCAAAATTGGTCTTAAGACAGGTAGTTAGTGGTGTTTAAATGTGGATGGGATTTTGAATCGCCAGTAGACGTCGGATACGCCACAACAGCTGATCATTTGTAGCAAAATGGACCACTGTTCTGAATATCGCTCGTTCACAAACTATAAGGTATGGTTCAGATCTGGGACTGGACTTGGACCGTACCTGTACCTGAATTTTCTGTATTGGTAACTACCCTTTGGCGGCACTGTTCCTTTTCTGGAACCCTCAAGTTGTCGGAAAATATAATAAGCAAAAAATAAGGCAAAAAAAATCGCCCAAAAGACGTGTAAAACAATCCGGAACCTATCCGCTGCTTGCGAGTTGACAATAGTACTGACAGTAACAAACGCGTACCGCACAGATATCACGTTCAGCACCAAGGACAGGTCTGCAATTTTTCACTAGCGTGCGGAATGCGTATTCCACGTTGTATTTGTGCCGTATTCGGGACAGCACAGTTCACTTAAACAACCAGTTACAGTCCCCTTTTTTTGCTTGATGACGTGTTGAAACAATCTAAGCGTAATGTTAGATTTTTAGACGTGGGATTGAATGTTCAGTTTGGTGACTACGGTGGCCGACAAGTACACATTCCCACTCCTCTGCTTTACCTGCGCAAAACCTTTGCTTGTTATTGCACGACTTGCAAGGCAAGGTTGAACACAAAGAAAATGGTATAACTGGGAATTCTTTATTATTGCTCTTTTAGATCTTTGCTTTTGGCTTCACTCATTTATAGTATCAGTTTTACGCAGATCCGATAAGATAAGATACGCCAAATAGCAATAACTTAAGCAACTGGATATGATTTTGGAAACGCTCAGACGTTTCAGGCAGAAGTCACTACCTTTCGCCAGTGACACTGACAGTTTTTTTCCGGTGTTTTTGTTTTATTTACAATTTACGGCATATTTTTTCCTCGCCTTCCAGCTTCTCTTAACAGTATAGAGGAAAAAAATTAGGAGAAGAAAAGTTATGCGCACGCGGGTATCATCATATAATCAGTGTGACCTTAATCTTTTTCAAGGACATGTGTTCTAACTACCTCACGTGTTCCACTTAACCTCAGGTCACTGACCTCTGCAAATGAACATGAATGACGTTACATAACAGGGCATCTGATTAGCTGAGTTAAAAGCCCCAGTATTGAGTTAAGTTAGCTGATACCACACTAACACTAACTCAGTTAGTCTGGACTTATTCTGTCGACTGTCTAAAATCGTTTCCAGTTCGGAGCTTCGTTCATACATTGACGCATATACAAGTCTTTATGACTTGCAGATTGATATTATTTTGGCTTAGGCCGAAGGCGTATTTTTTTGTTAGACAACCGGAAAGCACAATGTATTTCCCGAAAACTTTAACTGAGCTATAAAAAGTGTCAATACGCATTTCATACGGACTTGATGAATATACGCACAGGTGTGAACGGGACCTAACATAAGTACTACCGTTTTGCTTCAAAATTGTAATAGTTATAAGTACAAAAATTGCAATAATTTTAAGTACGAAACGATGCACAAAGCCATACTTTCATTGCCTTGTTCTTCTAGTTCATTCTAATGACACTAAAATGTCACTCTAAACGTCCGGAATTAATATCTGTATCTTGTTCAACATTCTGAGAGATTGATTTGTTTTTTATATTGTTTATCCTACTTAAACCTATGTAGAATTGAGAAGTATCCATCTTATGCTAGATCAGCGTTTTGGCCTGAAGGCCACAAGCCGATGAAATTGGACCAAACTTTCGTTTTAACGTCGTTAGACTTCTTTATTATGAACCAGATTAAACTAGTAATTAGTTTAACCTCCCTATTCTCCTGCGGTGATTGTCCCTCCCCCCAACTGGGGCACAGACATCTCTGACGTCATCAAACAATGGGTGCCCCCCTCCCACGGTCAGTAGCAATCTTCATAATGGATCCACAGAAAAAGAACTGATAAAGATCAAAGAAACCTCAGAAGTTAAGCCTGTTATAGACAAGAAAGAAAAGGGGGTGGGGTAGATCGCTATTATAAAGAAAAGGCTTGCTTATTGTTTGATTTCTATACATTTGCGTGTTTTGAAATAATCACACTGGAAACCACATTGCATTTGTCCTTGAGCTTTGTTTGAGAACGTCCTAAGTATACAATTTAATTTGAACTGTAATTTCCAACACAGAAATTGGACTACCGTCCTCAGCTGCTTATGTGACGCCACGCTTTAAAAATATTGAAGAAAGCCTATGGCGGCCCTCGTCTTCCACAACTGTCGCCTCTTATCTTATGACAGTAAACCGTTTGGGAAATCTTTCTCAATTTTTAATTCATTCTAATCTAATATCTTTCTCTGGGATAAGGCTAAAATGGGTCCCATTCACCACGAAAATATAAATGTCGATTCAAGGAAAGTTTGTCTTACTCCAAGTGTTATGAACCTTTTGAAATGACCAATTTCGGCCGTTAAAAACCGTAAACTAAGTCCGATTATTGTCTTTTCGTGAAGATGTTATTTGTATCGCACAAATTCTTATAATTCTTATGTATAACTTGATATTCTTCCGTGGCATATTCTTTGCGTATTTTCTTAAAGACAAATGTAATTGTGCTATTTAAAATGTATTATTCAGTTTGCACCAGGCCCATTCGAATTCTTTGGTATAGCTGACATACGTCCATCATTTCTAAGGAACTTTTCAAACATTAGGAGAACCTTGTACCTTGACCTTGGTTCCTTTTCCTTCCCCTTTTGTTTCTTTTCCTAAATTGATTCACTTCCATCCAGTTGAGGCGTAAAATACCGGTACCCCCGTAGCGACTTTTCTTTTCAAGAAATGCAGCTGCAACAGAAGCGTTTTTCTTTGTCCCCTCATTTTTGTCTCCTTTAATTAAAACTCCAAAACGGTCGTCCCTTTCATACTAGCTGAGTGGTGACGGTAGAAGGTGGCGTGAGAGGGAGTCATCTTATCTAGAACAGACGAAAGGGGATGATCTAATAAGACTTGAATGTCTCCCAGTGGCACGGAAAAATGTAGGACGAATATCAAGAGATAGACTTAGGTCATCTAAGGACACAAGACGGTCAGAACTCCCTCCAAGACAACTTGAATATTGTATTCTTAATTTCTTACTGTATTTCTTTAGTTTTCTTTTCTCAAATATATGCTTGCAAATCTAGTTTGACTGGAATTGTCTTTCAGAAAAGGTTTTCCGCGCTAACGAGCACATGTTGAACAGTCTACTGCAGTTCACTTGAGATCCGCTAGGACTCTACTGTCCGACCTCTGAAACCGCACTGTTACGATGACCTGTCTTTGCCGTAAGAAATTTAGGACGTAGCCATTTGTGTGGTACAACGTCATGGCACCATATACGTATATATGGTAGTCAGCGATACATTATGGACATGGGAAGGGCCGTATTACATATGGTTGGTGGTATATAGTTTTAGTTGATCTATTTTCAGCTCATTCGTTCATCGACAAAATCGGCTCCAGCAGTTCTATAAAAGCCACCAAAAGCCCCAAGAGCTATCAACAATTCAAATATCACGATCGTAGCATGTCCAGAACTCGAGATATCAAACTAGGAAGTTCCGCTGCAGTACCGTAACAAACCACTATGGGGCCCAAAAACTAATCATTTCAAAATCTCATCAAGACCTACCCACATACAAAGTATCGATACAATCCATCCAGGCCTTATGGAGTTATACTGTTTATCCACATACATACAAACGCTATCAACCTTCTAATTTTTTTCTTTTATATATATGATTCAGTATTTGACGGGTCGGGTATATTCAAAGGGAAACATGAAGATGATGCATTTACGGGCGTTTCAATGAAGTATTCTCAAAGAGTGTCTTATAAATAGTATACTTGAAGAACGTCTCAAGAAAATCCCTATGAAGAATGTCAGAAGATAGATGCACTAAGATACTAATCAGACCCACGCGCCTGGAAGTAAGTTTATGGAATGTTGTAAAGAAACATAAGACGTTCCATAACAGTCTTAAAAGCACTCAGAATATTCCCCAATAAGTAGATTTATGGCATATTTTGGAGATGCAATCTTGTGGACCATCTTTACCCCTGAACTGAGGACACCTGAGGACACGACACTTTACCTGTGCGCCAACAGGTGCTATCTCTATTTGTTCCGCATAGCCAGTACACCGTCATAAAACGTATCACACCAGTTTTGTACAGTACGTAATCTCCAAGCAGATCCTACGATGCCATATAAGATAGTATCAAAGCTGGCCAAGGGGTATAGACGGCCGGCCAAAGTGAGTCAGATGGGCACCGGTGTATACACACTCCTAGGCGCTAGGCCGGCTTCACTCCTCCGACAGCTTTTGATACTATCTTATGCTACTGTAGGATCTGCTTTGAGATTACAGTACGTACAAACTGTATGTAACCGGACTGTAAGATTTGATCTACTCACACTGGAAATAGACTCTACTCTTTTCGTTAAGTGTGATATGGGTGTTTATAACGTGCTCGAGTTTTGGCTATCCCCAAACGGGGGAACTCTGGGTTAAGTTACGTCTTATCCGAGGGACGTCCCTAACCGAAGCGTGGCACTCATATCCACCCGCAGGGCTCGAAATACCACCTGCATATGCAGGTTAGTGCAGGTGAAATTGGAACTGTGCAGGTATTTCTGGTGTCTACCTGCACCTAACCTGTACTGGTCCATGTACTGGGTTTTATACATAAATGTCCTATGATGTAGATGTATGTGGATTGTTATTATCTGCCTTGACTGTTACCACCTATAAAGAAAATAGCAATCGTTCCTGAACAATTTTAGTATGATCCATACTTCCTAAATTCAGATTGGTGCAGGTAAAATTTGTCTGGTACAGGTAATTTTCAGTGTTACCTTCACCGGTGCAGGTATGCAGAAAAAAGTATTTCGAGCCCTGACCCGTGTCGAGTGATAAAATAGTTGTTAAGTGCCTTTCCTTAGGTCACACGATTTAGGCCTGTTATGGATTCGAACCCTGGACCTTTAGATTCCAAGTCAACAACCCTGTCCTCAAGACTACCTCTCTACCTCGCCTTGACCTGTCTGAAAGGAGGGGACATTCCATTAGAGGACACATCAAGGTCATCCCAGGTCACACACACAAGCCTGTACAGACGACAAGCGATACTTGGATAAACTGACTAAAATACGACCTTCCATAAACTTTATGTCACATCTATGAAACGTATGCTATGCGTTAAACATTTGCCGATAGATAGATGTGCATATGTGTGTGTGCATGATTATTGTATCAGTATTTAATTCAATGACGAACATTTGATACAATAACAACATCCTTGAGTTGCTTTGTGCAGTTTCAAGGTCAACTTAAAGAGGTTCTAGTCCACAAATGTGTTCTCAAGAAGTGTATACGTAACGCTCGTTATGGTCAGTCATTCTGTGTTCCGTAATTGTTCTTGCATGGTAGATTACATTGAAAATGTCAAAATTTCGACTCAGCGAATTTTGGGCGACACAGACGACACTGAGACAAATAAATCATGTGGTAACCCTTTTACGACCCCCCTTAAGGTACCATAAATCTTTAAGACTAAGCAGCGACCGCTCTTTTTATCCCCCTTAAAGGATTATTAAGCAATCAATTACTTAAGAATTGAAGAGCACCTTATACTGGAGTATTTACTCTACCCAGGTGTAAGATTTACGTTAGATTAGGCTTTGAAATCTACAAGAAGAATCTTCTTGAAAAAAAACTGTCATGGTTTAAAGAAAAATATCACTATTTGCACTTGCTTTGTTGTGTCAATACTATATATTTAACACAACATGACAGCTAACACTGTAAACTTTTTCAAGATCGGTGACTCTTTTGTTTGTGATTGACGTTTCACGTTCAAAGCCGTCAGTCGTTAACTGTTTCTTTTCTTTTTTTCGAAAAGTACAGTAAGCAAGTCATTTGTTCAGGGTTTGAAAGACTCCGACATCTATTCTATGGCTTGAGAAATGGATCCATAATTGCGGTACGGATTAGCGAACAAAACGTAGAACTCATGGAGGCAACAAAAGACCAGGATGCTGGTAAACTTCTCTTTAGAAAGAGACGTTGAATGATATTTTTCTAATAAATGCTCATGTTCGTTTGTGGACTTGAATATGTGCTTTTTGAACAAGCTTTTTGACTTACTTCGATAAAGAAAAATCGAAAGCAACAAAAGACCAGGATGCCGGTAAACTTCTCTTTAGAAAGAGACGTTGAATTATATTTTTCTAATAAATGATCATGTTCGTTTGTTGACGTGAATATGTGCTTTATGAGCAAGCTTTTTTACTTACCTCGATAAAGAAAATCAGTTTGAGTTTAATCAAGTCAGTTTGAGCGATATTATGGTAAACACGAATTCATTTGACACAACTTGGAAGTACACTTTATTTTTCGCTGAACTGTCTACTAGACTAAGTATTCCCCGATCCTCAACTGGTCTTGTGACTTGAAGGGCAAGGTCGCGCGTCCTTCGTACGACAGGTTCGCGACAAATCGACGAATGATTGAAGACATTCTTACGACAGTTGTCTATGTGTCGTGCGAACTTCATTTTTCTTGTGATGGAATTTTTTTGTCGTAAATTCCTCTAGACTGTCAGGTCTTTTATAGCCTCGCTGAAACATGAAAAACGCACAACGATTGTCGAAAATGATCTGTATTGGCACATACTCAGTCGGCGTAAGACGCTGTGCTGAATCCAGTTAGCTACAATACTAGAAAATGAAGTTCCTTGTAAAGTTTCTTTGAAGCAAAAATATCTGAAGAAAATCGTAAATGGTAGGAACTAAGAGAGGTAAACTTTCACACGGTTGCAAGCTGTGTCTCCGAAAATCGTGAGAATATCTTTGTTTGCGGAGTAAATTCCTAATCCACAAATAAACCAAAAAACTATTTCCTCTAGTCTTATCTACAAGTCGCAACAGATAGGTTACATTTCTATCAGCAGTTCTGATAAACCAGTAACCATATCTACAGTCTGATATTTTCTTTGTCCCCAAATCGTATCACAAGCAAACACGGGACACCTGATTACCCCCAACGTTGTCGCAACATATCCGCACAACCTTTAGGGCGAGCGCTGCTAGAGTGAGTGTCATATGGCTCGTTTTACATTGTAAAAACCCCTCGGATTACTTCTTTTTATCCCTGATGTTTACGTAGGCTGTAATGAGTCCGTAATCGCAAATATACGTTTATGGTGGCCGCGATAACTCGCCATTCTTTCTCCGATTCCCCGGTGATTTAAGCCGTTAATGAGAGATGGGTTGTTCTTACAGCTTCTGGAGTGAACAATATGCCATAAATTAAACCCTTCAGGTGGGAGGCTCTTGGTTTAGGAATTAGTCTTGGACACAAAGGAGTGCAGCAGGTGAAAGAAAAGCATGTGTGTGTGTCAACACGTGATGCGCACAAAAGGAAAGTCTTTCAACTTTCCGTTACTTTTTAACGGTCATTCGGGCGAAGCCGCATGCATCCAGGCATGTCCGCGCCACCATCACAATGTAGTAAGAACGGGAAACGAACCCCTAACCCCTGGTGTGATGAGCTAGTACAAACGTGCTCACCCCCGTGTGTCTTTTACTGTATCTTATCAACAACAGAAGTTGTGCAAATAGCCCGGTTGTTTCCCGACCGTAGTTAGTTTGTCGTTAGGCGGGTTGGTGATTTGGCGAGCTGCCCGGAGTGACTCAGTTCGTTTGTTCGGGACGAGTCGGGGCAACGCAGGGTAGTTGGGTTACCTGGGACCGGGCTTTCTTTGGTAGATCTTCATATCGTTGCTGGGTCAGCGGGTAGAAAAGAGCGGTGTACCTGCCACACTGCCCCCCGGTACCCTCTCGACCTCCGCCCGGCTGGGTTTCAAGCGTGGGGCCATGCAGGGCAGTGGCGGTGGCGAATGAAACTCCTCTGACGCTAAACTCTTTCCCAAGCTTATGATACTATCTTATGCCACCTCACAATCTGCTTGAAGATTAGTAACACGTACATGTAGTTTAAACAGTACAAATTCATTCCTGGATTTTTGAAGATGAGCAACTCTTTTAAACCGTTACACTTTAATTACAATAGCATAATTATACAGACCACAAGACACTTAAACAGTTACGTTTTATGATTATGCGAGGAATTATGTGGCAAATGAAATGCTCTCTGTTTGACTATACGTTGCGTCTTGACCAGTGAACTATTTTCCTTTTAGAAAGTGAATCAAAATTGAAGTATACAGTTGCTACACCAACGATATGTTTTAAGTTTCCTTCGGTAACGACGTAAGAAGGTCGACCGTTCCTTGAGTTGCTTAAGACTTTCTTTTGATGCAACTTGGAAAACATTCAATCTTTTACTCGTAATAGTATGAAAAGATAGAAGGAAGAATGTATGATTTTCTTTGCTTCACAAAAGTGTCTCAATCGTCTCTTTTAAAAGGCACTTGCAGAGGTAAGAAAGTGACCTTGAAGACTTCTTGCCCTTCTCTTTCTTACGTCTTAAGTTTCCTTTTTGGTCCCGACTTCATTTTGTCCGGGGTGCCTAAAACACAAGACGAGGGGTACAACACGAGCTTAGGCTGGCACAATGGTGGTCCAGCTCCGTTATTTATTGCCAAGCACAAGACAAGGTACAAAAGAGCGAGCTTAGGTTTCTCTCCGTTAGGGTACAGGTTGGGTTGTGTTTCAGTAGCCCACACGTACTGTTGTAATGTCCCACCCCCTGACAAGGCACGTAGATGGGTAGAGGGGGTGTTTTAGTACAGCTATGCTTGGTGTAAACATGGGAGAGGGGAGTCGTCGTGTCAAAATGTATCGTGAGGACCCGATCACCTTTTTGTCGTACGATTGGAGTACGATCGCAAGCTGATGGCATTTCGGGGGATAGTCGTACATATGTGTACATATGCAGTGTACAAGTCAGCTCTCTTGTTATGGAAATGTCTGCATAATGTGTGTGTGTGTGTGTGTGTGTGTGAGAGAGAGAGAGAGAGAGAGAGAGGGAGGGAGAGACAGAGAGAGAGAGACAGAGACAGAGAGAGAGACAGAGAGAGAGACAGAGAGAGGCAGAGACATGTAGGGAGACATATATATATATATATATATATATATATATATATATATATATATATATATACATGTATATACATAGAGAGAGTGTGTGTGTGAGAGAGGGACATAGAGAGAGAGAGAGAGAGAGAGAGAATGAGAGTGAGAAAGGAAGACAGGCAGAGAGAGAGAGAGCACCAAAAACGCAAATAATTCCTCCATTTTGTCATGGAGGTAAAATTATGTTCGTGAGTGTTTGCTCCAGATACTTCACACATGTTTTGTTCTG